>NC_034421.1:2737813-2793078 GCF_002078875.1 Numida meleagris
CCCCCCCCCGCAGAAAGCCTTGCTTCTCTCCCACCCCAAGAGTATAAACCTATGGCTGCCAGCCAGACTTGCAACACTCTCTCCTTGGAAATGCTTTCCAAGCAGACACATGCAAATTTCCTCCAGTTTGCCTCCCCAAAGGTTTAGCTCACACACTGGAGAAGGGCTGGGTACCTCCAATGCCGCATGCATCTCATGGTCCTTCGATACACTCACATATTCTGACCTCAGATGCTGCTGGTTCCACCAGTACACAAGTTCTGGTTTCAAATTCTCTTTCCTCCTCTGATATAGCTTTACAAAATCAGGACCAAGCATCTGCACGAGAAATACCCTTGCCCACAGCACAATCCTGTAACTGGTAACACCAAAGTTGCTTGTAAAAATCTAGTTCTCCTTTCCCTGGGGCTGTCACCTCTGATTTGTAATCATAACTAATAACCAAAAAGGAAGAGACAATTACTGTCTGCAGTTACGAGCCAAAGTCAACAATCCTCCTTCCCTTCTGCTGGCCCTGGACATCACCTCCCTTTTCTTTTCCCGTCTCCACCACTTGCTCTCTCCCCCCCACACGTGCTCTCTGGTCCCACGCAGGTGCCACCAGGCTACGTCCAGAACTCTAAAACCTGGAAGGACAGATGAGAAAGCATAGGGCAGCCTGTGCCTTGGAAGCAGAGCCCACACAGCGTGCTTTCTCACCCACAACAGAGAGCGTCTCTTCCTTAGGAAACGTTCACCATCAGCTTGTTTTAAACTGATCATGACTGCTAACCTGGGGCTACAGTACTGACTTCTGGACGTCAGCCCTGCTGCCCGGGCAATGCACAAGGTCAACTCCTTTCCAATAATCCAGTTTCGCTTTACAATCCTTGTACTTGTTGGCACAAAGCAGAGTGCAAGGCTTTTATCAGCAAGGAAACTCTCGCTGACAAGCAAGTGCTACACCACCAACTCTGCATGTTTGTATGCAGTCCCTCTGTAACTGATGCTGCTTCACCCCTGCTGGCCTCACCTCTAGAAGTGTGAGTAGCGGTGCTAAAGCCAGGGCAGAGCCGGCTCACAGCCATCTATTCATGAAGCAAACACACGATCCCCAGCGCAGCAGGGGAACTTTTTCCACGACTTGTAACAGCAAGGATCAAGCCAGGTGCTTCACCTACTTTATACTGAAAGTGGAGCATTACATTATAAATAAGGCACCTAAAAATCTCATGCACAGCCCAGGACACCTCCTGTTTTCCACACTGGGGTCTGCTATGCTGGATAAGGAAAGAATGAACAGTAAGCAGCAGAGCAGACCCAGAGGTCACACTCCCCAAGAAGCACACAAAGACAAGGCACATCCCAGCTTTGAATCATATATTCTTTCCTGTGCAAAAGCAAAGGGACTTGCAGAGGTTTTTCTCCAAGCAGTGATCCTGCCACGAGACTTCCCTTGCCTGAGACAATGGATGAAAATAACTATGAGACAAAAAAGTTTCATTAAAACAATAGATACAATCACTCTGTTTTGTGTCAGGCAAGAAAATCAGCTTTTTTAAGAGCCAGCTGAAGGAGATATTGGAGTTCTCTGCCTCACTGCCGGTTCCGCTGCCAATGAAGCCTCTGCAACACGAACATCTTGAGCACAGGAAAACACCTGCAAGACAGCAAGGAGCTGCAGCTTGCTCAGCCATGCAGAGGTGTAACACAGCACCAAGGGAGGAGGGGACAGCAGGAGTGGGAGCTGTGCACACAGCAAGGGGCTGGAAACACAATGCCACGACGGGTCCTGGCACTGCACTGCATCAGCACATCAAAATGCAGAGGGACAGGCCTGAAGGAGATCCGTGCCAGCTCAGTGATAGCAGTGACCTATTTATTGCCAGTCTGTGGCTCTCACACCTTGCTGAACACTGTTTGCCATAGCATCGTTTGTTCAGCCTCCCACTTGTGTGGAACGGAACAGGGACCTAAACACCTGAACCTCTGATGGTGAACATTTGAAATCCCCTCCTGCTCCCCAAGGAGGGTGGAAACAACCAGCTCCCTTGGTCATTTCAAGAACTTTGTGCCCTCACAGCTTCTCTGCTTCCTTGGTTATTTGGGTGAACAGTTTGCATACAGTATTTATTCTGGAAGCTGATCTTGCTGGTGCATCTCCTATCTTGGAATATCAAAGCTCTCCAGACCAGTGTAATCCTAAGAAAGCAAAGCTAATACAAACGGAGAAGTAGGAGTTCTCCGCTGAGGAAACACAGGCAACTGAATTAATTGGAAGAGGTGAGAAACATAAACCTGACCCAGGAGAGTGCCTCCAGTGCTGGAAACAAATCAGAGTGGAGTTCACTAGCAAAGGAATAGAAGTTAAGTTTTTAGCTCTCCAAAAAGTCCATCTCCTAGCAAAAAGCGGCCAAGCATTTCCTGTGCCCAAAAATCTCTGCGACCACCCACTGCTCCAGCTGCACAGACCCAGTGCTCACAAAGCATGCCACAGCCCTCTGCAAGCACGTGTGCTTCCTCTGTGCTGATGCTGCAAACACTAACTCCCTTGGAACCTTCACCTTAGAGCAGACTGAAAAGGGAAAGTCCAGAGGCTATCAACTCCCTGTCCATATTGGCAGCTCACGGCCTCATCCTGCCTGGCTGAGATGACAGTAACCCAGAAAATGCTGCTGGAGGAACGGATGCACACAGCTGCTCTGTTCTGGCCACCAAACATGCATGTCCAAGCACACAGCTGTCAAGGGGGATTTCACAACCACCTCATTCCCAGAACGCTAAGCTAAACACTGCCAGCACTCCTGGAATGAGCAGGATCCAGGATGAAGAGAAGGAGCTTAATCAAAACCTTTACTCGACATCTGGCATCAATATCAGAGTGAGTGTGGGTGGCTCCCCTGCTGCTTCTAACTCACTTATCACACGGGGAGCAGAAAAACCTCCGGCCAGAGCTGGCTCAACCAATGCCATCACAGCCAGCAGCTGCAGAGCAGGGCACACCACTGTAAGGCTGTGCGCCCTCTGACCTGAAGGACTGGGTGCTCTGCCACCATCCCAGAAAATGGGCTCGCACCCATGGCTGAGTACCACGCACGCTTCAGCTGGGATGACAGTGAAATGGATTTCCATGGTAATTCAGCATGTGCCTCCGCTCCCCCAGCGCCCAGTCTGTCTGCACACCCCCGGGTGAGTGGGAAGCGAGTTGGAAATGGGTTTCTAATTTTACACAGCCATCCCTGCTCACTGATAACATACAGAACTGGCCAAGTCTAAGAGGAGTCACCACGCAGTCCATATGTTTCCTGGCAAGAAAACAAGAGGGAAGAGCCCTGCACCAACCTGCCCTCTGACCCACAGAACCCACAAGAGGAGCACATGATTATTACCACGCTTTGTAATTGCTTCAAGTTTTCCTGTGAATTTCCTCAGGCTCTTTCAAGGAGAAATCACCTCTCCATATCATGCACTCCTCAGCCCAAGAATGTAAACCGAGACGGAAAACACAGTTACAAAACTCTGCTGCTGTGACTGCATCGTGTCCTGCAAGCAATTTATATACAAGAGCTGCAGCAAACACACCAGCTCTCCGAACACCAGTTATCCAATTCTGGTTTTGTTTTCAGTATGATGTGTTTAATCTTCAACTTTTCTGGGAGCAAGAGGAGGAGCTCAGGAGAAACCACTTTGAGCCCCCAAGAAGCAAAATCACAGCCACACGTACACCCAGCCGCCAAACTGCCAAAAGGGCTTTTACAGATTCACAGGGAAGCCGCACAAGTACTCAGCCCTGGGAGCTGAGGCACACGTGACAGCCCAAAACAACAACTATTTCAAAGTATAATTTACGTTCAGCAGGACTTTGTCCGGCCAAGAGTATACCTGGTGATTTCCTACATTGCACCACTGACACTGAGGAGGAGGAAAGTCACGGCAAAAAGTTTCTTACTTTAACCTCCAGGCAGCCTTGCTGAGCTGGTCCAAGTCAAAAAAGGGTTTCTGCAAGGTCCTCCAGGATTTGCAGCATGAGAGGAATTCAGCAGGAACAGAGATGCCGCAGGGATCCTTTCCCCTCTCCAGCACAGAAACGTTTACTTAAGATACGTCTATCCACAACCCTCAGCGCACAGTTCTAGGATTCTAAAACCCACTAAAGGTGTCAGCTTGATGACCCGGTTCCCGAGCTGCTGAGCCCTGCTCACATCCACACTCCGGATGGGCAGGCAGCAGAGCTGGCCAGGAAGAGGCCCCAGGCCCTCCACGAGCACCTCCCATCACATCAACCCTTCTGCGCTGATATTTCATACCTTTGGGACTGTGAATGAATGGAAGGAAGGGAAATATTTGGAGTCACGTGGATGTGACAGCATGTCAGGAAGCCACACACAGCAACGCCATGGCGACAGCCCAAGCACTTGCAAAGATGGAATGGTGGAGCGGGTGCGCCTTAAGTTCTTGCAGCCTTCTGTTCTCAAGGCTGCTCTGGCCCCTTCCAAGTTTCAAAGCTACAGAGAGGAGTGAGAGCCAAACGACAGCTTCTCCTTGGGCTTCCACCAGCAGCGAGACACCTGTAAAAGATCTCTATACATACAGAGGTGTCAGGCTGTACTGGGAGACTGAAGAAAAGGCAGAATTCAAGAAACAACTGGAAAATCCCAGTAGAGAACGCACACCTCAGACCTCCCCCAGTCAGCCACGTCTAACTGGGAATGACCTAATGCTTAAACCAATACACCTGGGCTGTGCTGCTCCATTGCCTGTTCCCTCCTCGATCCTCCACCTCAAAGTGCACGAGCCCAGAAGCTTTTTAAAAGAAGACAAAACCTAGGACGCTTCCTAGTTGTTTTTTTTTTTAGTTTCCGTTAACAATTTTCATACCCAGACGCTATGTTTGGGCAGAGGCAGGTCAAAACCCACGGGACAACGGCAGAGAAACCAGCAAGGGCTGGCAACGCTTTGCCTCCCACGGACGGAGCTCCGGCTGGGAAAGCGGGCAGTGCAGAGACAGGAAGGCAGCCACAGCGGTGCCCTGTGAGGAGGGCCCCCGCCCAGCGCCCAGGGTGGGAATTCGCCCCGCAGAGCTCCCTGCTTTGCTAATGAATCACGCACGCTTCCCAGCTCGCAGCCGTCGGATTGCCGCTCGGCCGAGACTAAACAAACACAGACAGCGAAGAAGGAAACGTTCCCCAAAGCGGTGCCTGAACGCGTCGTGCAACAGAGAAAGGGCGTTTTGAAAGGGTTTATCTTACAGCCGCAGCTGCCTGCAGGAGGAGGGAAGGAGGAAAAGCAGCTCGCTGCTCACAGACTCTCAGCGTTGGTGCTAACGGAGCTCGGGGCACAAGGACCGCCCGAGCGCAGCATCCGCTGAGGAGACGGGACGGGCTCCCGCTGTGAGCCGGGGTGCCGGGGTACTCACATGAGGTCGGGGCGGTGGCGGTGCAGGATGGCGCAGAAGGCCAGCCCGTCGCGGAACGAGGTGGTCATGTTGGTGATGCTGACATCGCGGTAGCCCTCGCACTGCTGCTTGCACCACAGCTGCAGGTTCTGGATGGCCGCCATGGCGCAGCCCCGGGCCGTGCCGCCTGCGGGAGCCGCGGGCGTGTGGCGAGCGGCGGGAGGAGGAGGCGGGGAAAGGGGCGGGAGGCGGCGGCCCCTCACGGCCGTCCTCAGCCGGGCCCGCCTCACCCGCCGTGCGGGACGTGCGGACGGCCCCGAAGGCTCCGTTTCGGATGGGCCGTGGGTCACGAGGCAGGGGTGAGAGTGGATGGCGGCAGCCCCGGCCCCTCGCCCTGCCCCAGGGCCGTGTAAAGACAGCGCGAAGCGTGGTACGGGGTCTGCGCAGCGCTGCGTGTGGCACACGGCCGAGGGGAGCTGCCTCACACAATGCAGCGCGCTCCCCTCTTGTGGGCGAGCAGACGGGCGCTGCTCCAGCTCCCTGCAAACCGCCGGCAAGGCCCGGCTTGCCCACGGCCGGGCTGTGTGGAACAGACTCGGGCAGCTGGGTGCGAGGGACCGGGATCCCCAGCGCCTGGAACAAGCGTGCAGAAGTAGCGGCCGCTGGAGCTGCCTCTGCCCCTCACACAGCTGCGGCGAGCCCAGGAGCATCCCGGCCCTAGGGTGGTTCAAACTAAAAGAGGTCGGATTTAGGCAGGATATAAGGAAAAGGTTTCTTGCAATGAGGGCGGTGAGGCGCTGGCCCAGAGCAGTGGCAGTGCCCCGTCCCTGCAGACACCCAAGGTCAGGGGATGGGATGTGAGCACTGACAGAGCTGTGGTATCCCTGCCCAGTGCACGCGGCGGGACCAGGCGGCCCTGAAGGTTCCATCCCTTCCAGCTCAAACCATTCTGTGAAAGAGCAAAACCCAACAAGCGCAAGGAAAGCCTACGGTGACCTCAGTGTGGCTGAACCGAGGCTGCAGAGGGGGAGGAGTGGGGCAGCTTGGTGAGGAGCCAGGAACCAGCCCGCCAGCTCGGGGCCTGCCCAGGTGGCACCGCCTGGGAAAGCAGCACCACAGCTAATTTATACCATCACCCGCAGAACACACGTCCAAAAAATAACTCACCAGATAGACTCGCACACGGCTGCGGAAGAGTCGAGGTAACGCTTTAGGAGCTGCCTATAAATCAGGTAAAAATAATTAATAATACATATAATATAATATATTAATGGTATTTCTATGACATGATATGGATAATATACATTAATATATAAATACCTTACAAATAATTCAGTGTGTTTCCATTTCATCAACAATCACTGGCCAATGTATTTACTTTATGGTAAGGATTATACATTTCATTATAAATGGCTTGCCGGGCATGTCAGCAACTTTTACATCTCCATTCACTTTATTATTAATGGTTTCCTGAACAGTAACGGCATAATAATGCACACAATGCAGCATGAATATTTGATGTGGCATCTATAGTCTCCCATTTATCATTTATAACAGGCTACAAAAACATTATAAAACATTTATTACAAATTTATAGATCACTTTATACTAAAACAAAGTTGTGTTATAAATACATTATTAATCCTTTATGCCATTTATAGGAATCCCTTGTAATAAGGCCTTAGCATATGTTGCCGCACAGCCGCAACAATAACAGAACAGTGAGGCAAGTAAGAAATACGGCACAGTAAGCTGCTGTCGAGTACTGTGTATATTCTGGGAAGGATGGGATAAACATCTGCACTCAAAATTAATCAGACTACCAAGGGACCAATCAAAAGAAAAGCTGGGTTCACTCAAAAGAGTTTCTTTTTCTTCCCCCTCAAAAAAGAGGCTTGCTTTCTCGCAGGTTGGAAACTACTGTGCTGGAACACTGAAAGCTGAGCTGTCCTGGTTTGTTTCCGTGCCACCTTTTCATTAGATTGATGAAACTTCATGAAAAGCAAACTGGCTAACGATGGGCAGATGGGTCCTTCCTACGCTCTGTCATCAGGTCACTTAGCAAAGGGGCCTTGTGAGAAATAAAAAGGAGGTGGTGGGTTCAGGAAATGCGTTTGGGGGTTTTCTCTTGTTTAAAGTCCCAAATATTGTTTTGTTTAGCAGTATGCGTCCCCCTGCTGTGCTTGGAATCTAAATAGAGCAGCACTGGGAAATGAGGAGACAAAATTGATGTTTGGAAATGGAGTTGTTGCCAATCAGTGGTGGAAATCAGCCTCTGAGCCTAGCTTTGACACAGCTGTAGTTGCCCCTTTTCAGATTTAATGGCCCAGATGGGGCACAGCACAGGGAATGATATCTGTTTTTTTAAAAATATATTTGTTTAACATGACAATCTGTCTTCTAACAAACCCAGCTTAATGAGTCGATGTGGTCAGTGCCTTCTCATTACCTTGCACTTGGGGAAGGGGCAGCTGGGCCTGGGTGGCAGGGGACTCAGATCCACAGAGCGGAAAGCCAGGCTGGACTATGAGAGCAGCTGCTATTTTCTGTATGTCACAGGCCACTACATGTCACCTCGCTCCTCCCCATACTGAGCCCGGTCATCTGTGTTTGACCAAGGCGATCCTATCAGAAAGGCATCCAGGCTTGCAGACACCAGAAGAAGAATCTGTTAGTCAGTGGCTTCAAGCTGTGCATCCCAAGAGAGTAAGGCTGGAGGCACAGCCCTTGCTATACCAAAAGAAGCAGGTTACGCTAAGGTGATTAAAACGACATTGCTGAACAAGTTAGCTAACACAGTAATAGCATTACTACTGCCCCAATAATGGCTTTTCAAAATACAGACATCAGCGACTTGTGTGGCGTTCTTAGTTGGTGATTAAGGAGAGCTCTGCAGGAGTTTATAGCTATGATGAGTCTTTAATGCACCAACAGGTAAACTAACAACCACTAGAGAGAGGAACTGGGGAGGACGGGAGCAGAACTGTCTTACAGCTGCTTACCCATTACCAACAACTGCTGCTCTCACAGGACATTCCTTGTGGAATGAAGTTTACAAACATTTACTCTGGATTGCGTTTTCCCCTTTTACATGTTTTCCTTGGAGGAGCCTTATATGTCCTTCTCCCCATTTTGTGCACCCTGCCTTCATGCCTCCCAAGGCGCTTTCAGGAGCTTTTGGAGCACAGTAGGCCACAGATAAGGAGTGATTTATTCATCTATTCATGTATTTTCAGACATTTTTTCCTTTTCTTCTCTCTCACTCCTTTTCAGTTCTCTTCCTAGGTACTGAACTACAACAGAGAAACGCTGAGTGCTTTTTGGCAGTTGTTATGACTAGTGGGGATCACTCTCTGACATCACCTCTCAAATTTATCCTGGCTCCCATATGCAGTATCCTGGGTTTTACCATTAGTAGAGAAGGAGTTTAATATATGACAAGAACAACCCTAAAGCCCAATGAAAAACAAGCCAACATTTGTTACTTTGAGGGTCTGAGGAACAGGGAAAGGGTTGATTTCTCTTATCAGACAGAATGGGGCCTCAACTAACACTTTTTTTTTTTATATATAAGAGCACACAACGTCATAGACTGAAAAAGCACATCTTTTAACTATTGTGGGAAATCAGTAGATCAAATTGAGCTACTTCATAATTTTGCTGCAGGCTGTACACGGGGCTGTTCACTCTCAACAATAGGAAGTACGTGCTGTAGCCAAGGGCTCTCACACATTCCCCTGCCAATGGCTTACATTAAATTGAGGGATTCAAAACAAGAAGGAAAAAGTACACGTCTCATCAGTAACATGCCTCATCAGCTCTCTCTTCCCAGAAGGCAGCCAGGCTGACTCCACAGAGACAGAGAGGCCCAAATCAGAGAAAGGGAAGCTCCAACAATTTCACAGCTACTAACACAGAAATGCTTCTGCATGATACTGCCTCTCCATGGAGCCTGGCTAGTTTGACCTGTACAGCTGAAGAAGAAAGTTATTAAAGAATTCAAGTCTGAACACGAATTTCCGCTGAAAGAAGATGGAAGTGAATTGTGAAGTTCTAGAGAAGGGCACTTTGGTAAATCTCTCCGCAACATATGCCACTGGGAAGCTTGTAAATGGTAAATCTATTATCCTACACCCTCAAAGCACCAAAAACAAAGCATCAGAGCAAAGTGTCCTGTCACCACCTGTCACCCAGGTGTAACACAACACCTGACTGAAAAAAACCAACCACCAAGTCTCTGTCTCTTATTATCTGTTACTGGCAAGGTGGCCTGTTGGCTTTCCTGCCCCCAGCACACCAAGGAGAGGGACAGGCAAGAGGTCCATGTCAGAAAGTCATTTCCAAGCAACAAGGATGGGAAACTATCCACCTGCTGCATCCGACACACCAAGTGAGAAGGAAAAATGAAGAGATACAACAACTGCTTTGTAGGGCACCAGAGAAACTCAGGGAATTAAAAGCAGTGCTCAGACAAACAGGGATGGTGCCTGTCAGGTGAGCTTCCCTCCTCTTCTGCGAAAGCTGAAATGGCCAGTGGTGATCAGTGACCCTTACACAGCCAGGACAAAATGCAATTCTCCAAGAGCCACAAACCTCACTGCTCTTATCAGAAAGTGAAAGTAAAGGTATGTTTTGCTGATCCTGAGATTTTTGGATCCTGAGATTGCGTGAGGTGAACCATATCTGCCATGGCATCACCATGGGAGCAGGACCCGCCCTGGAGCAGAAGCTGGCTTGGCTGCTTTGAAACGCTGTGTCTTATCAGCGGAGCAGAATTTAAAGCCCGGAAACACGATAATATTTGTTAGTGATTAACAGCATTAACACTCTTAGCAAAGAAGCCCTTTGCCTCTTCCAAACAAAGCCTCCATTTCACAACTGCGTGGGCAAACAAAGCTTTATACTTGTTTCACTGGAAAACCAAGCCACATTTTCGGCATTCTGCTTAGAGCTGAACTCTGAAATCCATCTGGTTCCTTACCAGGAAGAGAGGCCAGCTCTCACCTCAGGTTTCCAACTGGAGATAAAACCCTTGAAATAAAATGACTTTCAAGGCCAGGACTTCCCACTTTTGCTCTACACTGATGTGAAAAACTACCATCTGCCTTACTTCTACCCAGCCCCACATTTTATCCGGGGGAGAACAGGGGACTCAAAGCCAGACGTGCTGTAGGAAGCCTGTGAGAATGCAAAATTCAGACTTTCTATCCAGTCCTTCCCTAGCTCCAAGACGACTGCGTGCCTCTACATGTCCCCAGGCTGCCGCTGGGGGGCCCGTGTGGGTGCAGAGCAGGGGACACAGGCTGGTGCGGTGGCACTATGAGCTGCACAAGAACACTGGCGGTAGATGTGGTTCAAAACATCCTACTCACCCAATGTGGAGCATCATTAGTGGTCTCACTCCTCCCCAAAAACATCGCCAGTAAACCCTGGAGAGAGCAAAACTGCAAGCATCACTTTCATTTTTAAATCTCATTATTGATTTAAAAAAAAAAAAAAAGGGAGGTAATTTTATTACTTTTATGGTATGTTTTCCGTTATTTGCATAATTGTTTAATGCTAATAAGACAATTAGCAATTCTTACAGCTTAATAATTACCCAGCGATGACTGGTCTACTGTAGCTTAATGAATTTTTTAATTGTTGCTGGGGGTCTTGACGTTCTTTTGTCCAATATCTTCTTCAGTTAGAGATGCTGTTCACGCAAACAGAGCAAGGCAAAAGGCAAGACACCAGCTACACAAGACAGGCAGAAATGTTATTATTAAGATCTCTTGAATTTAAAAGGAGGGCAAAATACAAACTCTATTTTCTTCTGCTTTAGGGTGAAATTATCAAACTACATGGAAAGGCAAAGCAGAGGTTTAAACATCAATCCACCACAGGCAAATGCTACCTCTACAGAAGCCACGCTACTTAGCTGGTGCGGGGCTGGCCTCGACATACACAAAGCTAACAAAAGTCTTAACATTTTTACCTTTTAGTGAATAACTCCTTGACTTAAGTGTGAATCATACAGTGGCCAGGGGGAAGTTAATTGAGATCAGGCAGGGCAAGAACTGTAGTTGTCACCGACCGAGGTCACAGATGAAATTGGCTGAAGAGGATGGTGAGGCACCAGGGAGCAGTCGCAGATAGACTCCCCAGCCCACATTTACACATACACAGTAAGTAATGGAGATGGACTTCTCCTCTCCCTTTTTTGCACTAAGCTTCTTGCATGCTGCTGCTTGCAAAGTGAAGTGTCTCTTTCCTTCCTCTGATTCTAAAGGCTGGCAAAACATTGATGCCTCTGTCCATGAAAGCTTGTTTGCTAGCAGTTACCTGGAGAACAGCTGCCTCCCCCTGCCTCTGTTGCTGACAGCAGGTTAGGCAGATTTGCCTCTGAGGTCAGTGCTGGGTCTCTTCCAGTTCCCCATTGTAATGCATTCCCCACAGGCAGCTGCCACTGAGTCAGGAGCAGGCAGGCAGCTCCCTGTTTAGTCATGCCCCAATCTCAGCCAAACCAGCACCGCTGCCCCTGCCCTGCAGCACCAGCACATGCATGGGACCATGCTGTTGCCACAGCAGACTCCATCCAGCTCAGTCCTCAGGAATTCCTGCCAGCAACCGTGTGCCCGGATGGCCACTCTTGCTTATGCTGTCTGGTACTGGGTGTACGTACATGCGGTGAGGCTTCATGCTGGGTGAGTGCAAGGATCTTGAGATGAGGGGCACCACCTCCATCCCCTTCCCAGAGGGGGAAAAAAGGGAAGTCTCATGACTCCCAGTCCGAAGTTATGAAGTGTAATAATCAGTTCAACTAATAGGGGTCTTCTCTGCTCCCTCTCATACATTCCTGCTAGTGTACCGGCGTGCTTCTCTGGTGCTGTTCTTGTGAATTTCCACCACATACTTGGTGCACACCTGACTTTCTCAGGATTGTGCTCTTGGTGGGGATTGTCAGAAATAAACGTGGAGTCATATAACATTTCCACCATGGCTGATTCTCTCAAATAATGGATGCCTTGTTCCATAGTAGTCCATTTCTTCAACTCAGGCATCAGATCTTCTTCAAAGACGTTCTTCCCAGAAACGGTTCTACCTCACATCTACTGCTGTATTTGCATTGGCAGTTGTCTAAGCAGAAAATGCAACAATGTCTGTGTCCTTCCTGGTCTCCAAGACTCCCCAGGCCGAAACCTGGGCAGTGCCCCCCTCTTTCTCTCTGAGAGTTGTCTGCTGTTGCTGCAGCAGACACCTTCCTTCAGAGAAGCATCCCAAAGGCAAAGCGAAAGCCTCCCAGGTCCAGGAGAGCTAAGAATGAGAGCCATGGCAGATTCAGCTCTACAGGAGAAGGAACAAGGCAGCTCTGAACCCCCACTCTGGGCAGCCTCAGCATGCTGTGCTGGAAGAATCATCATTAAACATATTAATGGTGTTCCTACCCTATCCTTGCCCACCAGTGCTTAGGGAGAAGGGCCCTGCAGCCCCTGTGGACTACCTTTGCTCCTCAGCCCTCTCCCATTTCCACACAGCAGGCACTCAGGCAAGAAAAGTTGCTGCCAGCATAGTCTGGTACAGCCACAGGAGGAAGAACAAGCCTGCAGACAGCATTTCCTTCCCCAAGAGCTGGATGGGATTCCCAGGACATTCTAGGACACCAGCACTGGCTTGGGAGTAGGCTTCCTCCAAGTGGGCACACCGGACACCAGCTCCGGCAGCCCACAACTCACCTAGGAAGCTCTCAACTCCAGCAGCTTGTGGCAGAGGAGCATCCAAACGATCCCGCGCCACTGTGGGACATGTCCTCTGACAGGCAGACAGCAGCAGCGATTTCCACTGGGTGAGTCTTGTGAGCGCCCCTGGGCTCAGATAGGAGCAATGCTGCAAACCTCCTCCTCGCTCCTCTTCAGAGTGAGTCAACATCTCTGAAAGACACAGAACGTGGCCCCAGCCCCCAGGAGGAGCCCAGCAGACGTGCTAAGGATAACACTGTCAGCTCAGCAGGGATGGGAGGAGAGAAGGTGCTCAGCCAGGCAGAGATGAAAGTTACAGAGCGCTGATTAAAAGGCGGGCGAGTGTCAGAGCATCTGTAATGCTGTTGCTAACCATTTCAGAGCTGTCACAGCTGCTAAGGATGGGCTCCCACAGCACTCCTGCCCTGAGCTGTCTCCTCACATCCAGGCACCCCTCAGCTGCCCCCTCTCAGCCATGATCTGGTTTCAGTAGCATGCTCCAAGCCAGGGCAGCCTGCTCAGCTCCACTGCATTCAAGCAAGGATGGTAGCAGAGCAAATGCATAGCAGGAGCTTCCAAATTTAGCAGAAAACAGGCAGGGAAACAAATCATAGATGATGCTTTTTCTATTGGGAGATCAGTAGAAATACCCTGCTCTACAGCACAGCTTCTACCCTCTCTCAAACTTTTGAATTTGTTTCCTGATCTCCCAAAATATACGAGCTCTTGATGATAAAGATGATGATTCTACCTTCTCCAGCACACCTTGTTCCCCACTGCTCTGCAAAGCCTAGCTATCCTGCAATGAGAAGTGGTTAAACAGTTCTGTCACCACCCAAGCGTCCTCTGTTCCTCCAAACCAGGCCTCCAGGCAGACATCATAGAATTCGAGGCCAGCCACACCACTCCTTTTTACCCACAAACATTTGTAGTTAAAGCCCTAGAGCAGGATTTCTGGAAAGCCCCATCCAGAGGGAGACTCTTCAGCAAAGGACCACTATGTTGATTCTCTGTCTTTGCTGTGATAACAGTCCTGTGACATTTTTATGTCTCCTTGTTCAAAGTCCTGTGAAAAGCCCTTTCCCAGCCAGTCCCATAAGTTCCCAGTGGCTCTGGGCACACAGCAGCACCAAGAGAAATACCTCCCTTCCCTGACAAACTGAGCAGTGTTTTAATGATGTCTGATAAGAGACTACAGTGAGAGGAGCCAGTAATCTCACTGGGAACCCTTTAGACAGGCGTTAATCCTGCTGTCATTGAGCCCCTCAGGAAAACCATTTCACTGACTTGATCTTCTTCAGCTGTTCCTCCACATAATTTATATCTAGCTAATTGCCACAGTAGTGGCTCTGGATACGAAGCAGATGCTGCTGAGGAAGAAAGCACGTTGCATCCTTAAGCAATAGCTCTAATCTATTTACAGGCAAGGCAAGGCTACTTAACAGTGGTTGGGAAGTTCATCTCTCTCCCTTTTCTCCTCCGTGCAAAGCAAGCAATTCACACAGCATAAGCATTCAGTCATAGCATTTCTTGTTTGCAAGAATGGACAATACTCCATCTGGCAACCCACGAGGTTACAACCATCTCCAGCGAAGACACAGATTTATTTACAGCTGTCCATAAAATTCCTCCAGGATCTTTGTATTTAGGATACTAGATTCTCTACTAGGAAGTGCAGTGTGAGAGAAAAAGAGATAAGAGATGTGAAAGCAAGCCAGTGAATAGAATAAGACTATATAACAAGCAGTGAATCCTCCGCAGCAGAGGGATGGAAGCCACCACCTTTTCTGTCCTCCTGTGACAGCTGGCAGTAAACAATCATATCTATCAGCATAGGAGAAGAATCACAGGGAGAAGCAGGCAGATGCCAAAGAGGACGACCAGCTGCTTACTCAAATTCAGCTGCCGTGACCGGGATGTTTGCAGACGCACTAAGAAGTTTGCTTTAATTGTTTTTAAAGAAAAGTTTTCTAAGAAACCTCTCGCAAGATCTTGTCAGCAGTTGGTGCTACCAAGACCCAAATTCATCTCCCTTATGCCACTGATCCTTCTAAACCTCCTCCAGCATAAACTGTAAAAGGCCAAGAGGGCTCTGCCTGCATTTGGCCACAGAATCAGGTCTTTCAGAGAAGCTGTGTCTAGAGTAAGAAGACAATGAAGAACAGGGAGAGAAGGATGTCAAGCTACACCAATGGCAGCATGAAGCAGAAAAAGGCACAATGGAAACAAAGATCATTTTAATTGGAAAAAAAAAACCAAAACACTTCACCCCTCCCCCCCCCCCCCCAAAAAAAAAACCACTCAGAAAACATTAAATGGTCTCTCCCCCTGCACGTATCCACATTTTCTTCCAACATAAAGTGCAGAGACTTCAACTGAAAGGGCCAGTGCTCCCTTCTGCTCTCCCAGCAGCTCTGCCCTCTTGGAGGAAAAAAAACAAGAACAAGTGTCAGTTACTGCCCGAAGACTCCATGACAAAACTGGTCCCTGTTTGGCACAATATTCAGGAGGTTTTTCTCCTACAGTAATGGCAACTTAGCCAGGCAGATCTGTCCTTGCCCGTTCCCAATCTTCAGCTGGCGTGCTGCATCATCTCTTTGATCCTTCAGGACATTGGCTGAAATACAGTGCCTTCTTACAGGGCCTCAATGCAGCTGTTGAGTCCAGTTAAATTCCGCTGGAAGTGGAGCTCCCAGAACCACACGTTCAGATCGTGGCCTCCATGTGCAGGACCTTCAAGGCCTCTGAGATTTGAGAGCTGGTGTCAATCTGGCTGTACATCCCCACCAGGAAGGCCCTGTGCAGTAACACTGCAGCGTGCTCTGTGAAAGGGAAAGACAGCATGAGGAGTGGCCTGAGAGCAGCAATCTGCCAGTGAATGCCTGGATGAGTGTTCATAGCTGTGCAAGAAGTTCCTCCTTCTGTTATGCCTGAACAGGGCACAATTCACCCTCCAATAGCCCTGAGGGTATGCGATTATGTGAGGGATCACAACTCAGAGGAAAATCGTAAAGGAGCAAATTATTTCAAGGAAGCCTCCCTTATCTCTATGGCAAGTCTCTGTGATGCTCAGACCGAAGGTGCTATTGATGCAGATGATCTACACGTTTGATAGACTATTCTAGGCAATGCTGACTCTTAGCAACTTCCCGGGGAGGCTGCTTTCATAACAGGAGCTCAATTTTGACCTTTGCAAGGCCACCAAGCATGCACCAGAGGAGGCAGATACTGACTTACCTTGGCAAAGGAGGGTGTATTCAGGCAGGTTCCGCAGTGCCGTCTGCACCACCTCAAAATCTCGGCTGCCAAGGCAGTACATGAAGGTAGGAAGGAAGTCTGCAGCAATGCTGGGAATAAAACATCACAGCATCAGTACGGCCTGGTTCACCATCAACAGGCATGCACAGAGGGCAGTCAGTGCCCCTCAGTGATTCACAATAGCCTGAGTCCCCATGGTCCTCACCTAGGGTTGTTCTGAATGGAGCGCAAAGCCAGGCTAAAGGCCAGATTTCGGCAGGACTCCTCTGATGAGCTCATCAGCTTCTGTAGGTTTGTCTGAGAGAAGATGTACAAGTAAGGATCACAGGGTCATATAAGGATCAGAACTGTGCAGACTTGCATTACTACCCCTCCAGCATCAATCCAGCAGGTACTGGCTGAGACAGGAAATCCCTCTGTAATAAGGATTATCCCATTTTGGATGTTTTAAAGCACCCTTCTGTAATCTTATGGTGTATGGGACAGCTGAATTTTCCCTGCATTCCTGTGCCTTTTTTGTTTTTTTTATGGAGCTGTTCTGCTTTCTCCTTGCTCCATTACTGTAAAGGGGACAGAAGGTTACTACTTGCTCAGATATAAAGACTAGTTCAAGGGGATGATGGAACTATTATGCAGTGGAGAGAAGACAGCAGGAAGGTATGTACTGCCTGCCATCAGAAAGCCTAATGAAGAGTGCAGCATCTTAGGGGAAATGTAATACCACCCTCCCTCCCCAAAAAGCAGAGGAAGAACAGCAATTAAGATGGCTGTGCAATATACTCTAGTGAACAGAATCTTTGACTTTCAGTGGCATTTACAGGCATCATACTCACAGCAAAAAAAGCAAGAATTTCTGGCCTCCGCCTGGACATCTCATCAATGTCTGTCAGCACCTCCAAAATGTCTGGTGGAAGACACACATTAAAAGGAATGACTGAAATTCACTGACTCAGCAAAGCACCTTCAAACTCAGCCTCCCAATCAGTCAAGTTTTACTACTTGCACATAGAGCTGGAGTAATAAAGGCAGTTCTTCAAAAAGGAAGAGAACGGGCAGCTCACGTGCTAGATCAACATATCTCAAACTGCCCTGCCAGGGGTCACCAGCACTGTCATGACATGGGCAAGGGAAGGAATGGAGTGGGGCATAAGGTTTCAACTCCAGAGTACTTTTTTCTTCCCTCCATTTCTAGGGTGGAAGGACAACTGTCACCCCAATACCACAACTTATGTCTGATACGAACACTGGACACTTGTGATTTCAGAACACTTCTGGAGAAGCAGCATGTTGTTGCCCTATGCCACATTAACATGATTTTCCTTCATGAAGGTCATCTGAGACTTCAAACAAAATCATGCTTCTAATTAGTTTGATGTTTTTATTGCATTAAAAAAAACGCTACTCCTATCAGTACTCCAGAGCAAAGTACCTGGATTAGTGCTGGCTGAACACGGACTGTAACACTCCATGAGTTACTCATGCAAACTCTCAGAGCACCTTCAAGATACCCAAAAGAAGAAGCAGATGCAGCCCTGCTGCAGTAAGTGACAACAGCATCACAGGAAGCCTCTGTCACAGAACCACAGAAAATTATGGACAAGTCCATCCAAAACAAAACCACATCCTAACTGCTGGAGACTAACAAAGAAGATAAACAGGAAACAAGCCTCTAGCTGACAGCTGAGTGACAGGGTTGGCTTGTGGATGCATTTGCCCTATGTTCTTGCACTTACCCTCAACTGTTTGGCCTCGAGAGAGCCTCTTCATGTACGGGGCCATTTCAGCTGGTGTGAGAGGAGTGAAGAGAGACACGCTGACAAGGGGGAGCGAGCCAGCTGCTGCTTCATCTGGTACAGAATAAGAACAGGTCACTTTTGACAGTCTACATAGTTTTAACAGGGAGGCAAGTCTAGTGTTCCCTACCAGCCACCAGCTGAGCAGCAGTGCTTCCCAGCTCTCACCGCACGTCTTGGTAGCCCTCAGCTGATGCAAAGAAAACAATCCTTCCTGACACGATTTAACACTGAATAGTTATCCTATGCAAGTTGCAAAGAGAAGAGAATGTACCCTAGGGTCTCCTGACAAGTTGATCCTGAAGGTAAAATCCACAGTAGTGAAAATCACCTTAAGAGCTGTTCTTCTGCACCAGTAGTGGTACCACTGACAGCAAAACAAACTAACCCATTCCAGACACTGATTTCAAACAGCTGAGCATACAAGTGCCATTCTCCACTCTAAATACCTTTTCACTGGGCTGTTACTAGGAATAGGAGAAACACTGCATATAGCATATGAAACCATCTGCACACCAAGAAGCATTGCAGGTTCACCAGCTGGAATTACTCTTCCATCCTAGTCAGACTCACCATCCTTCTCTTCTTCGGAGCCTCTGTCCAAGATGCTGCTCTTACTAGGCAGACTCAGCCCAGCCAGGAGGGACTTCAGCATTGCTAGGTCACTGTTGTCTGATGACAGGTCACTAGTGGAACAGATGGCATGTTTAAATAGAAGTAAAGGTATGAAGACAACTAACAGCACATAAATTAAACATGGTAGAAACAGTTTCTCAGAAGCAAGATTTTCCCATTCAGCATAACCACAGGGGCTGCTCCAAAATTAATGCCTCCTATTTTATTAAGTTGGCCTACAACATCAGAGGCAGATGTTGGTGGTATAGCAGTAGAGGTTAAACTTTCTCCCAGTTTTGTTACATGTTGTTGCCATGTGACAGATGGCAGCAGAAGGGCAGTCTGACAAAGTGGTATCTGACACGGAAGTGCATATGAAGCAAAGGGGACTCCTCCACTCCACTCCAGTAAACTGAACTCCTCCATATGGAAAAAACTGCACCCATTAATTGACGTTCTGAACATTTATGGAGACCAAATAGCAGATGTGAGCACAGTGAGGTGGTGTGTGGAAATAAATAGGAGGCATTACTTTCAGAGTGACCTATTAGAACTCAAATAGGTTTGTCCCTATATTTGCAGCTGTGATCCTGTAGTTACTGCTCATGGTAAAGACTCTGCTGCTGGCTCTCTGGAAATGACTGCAGAGCACTACAGTGCCTTATCAGGGCATTTAAGTCATTATGTGAGTTCAGATTATCACTCAGTTTTGTCAGGTTCAGTTTTCACCTATAAAAAGGGAGATGCTGCTCATCTCAATAGACATTTAAGCAAGCAAGGGTGAAAAAGTGCCACATTAACAACTATTGCCACATTATCTTGCTGACCCCTGCCTGATTATCTCCCAGCACCCCTGCCTGGGCAAGCTCTCCATGAACTAACCCGTGGGCTAACTGGAGGAAGAAAACTTACTGTAGAGGATCCGAGTGCTTTTGCAAGAAGGAGACAGCTGCTTGTGCATTGCACGTGATATACTTCTGGATAAACTGGACGTATTTGCTGATGAAGGCAGCCAGGTGTCGTGAAGATTTCCTGTAGTTCTGAGAAAGGGCAGGGATGATGAGTTAACAAAAACAGCAATGATGCACTGCTCCATCCTGCACCTCTGGGGTCCAGGAATGAGATTACTGATCTCTGGCCTCCCCTATAAGCTTTCCAAGGTACACTACACATCTTTTGGCTCTTAAGGTATACGAAGGTTCTCTCTTCGTATAGCAGTGTTGGGCTGGCCGTGTGTTACATTAACTTCTCCCTCTAGCGGCTGGCAGCCAGCACGCCGATGTGCAGCAGGGACCGTGCCTACCAACAGCAGACGGATGAAGGAGAGCAGACAGTCCCATAGTGCCGCCTGGTGCTCATTCTGGAAGACCTGCGGCTGAAGCAGCTCCAGGATCCCCAGCACATGTATGAAGAAGGTCAAGTGGTTCTGCTGCCTGAACTCCTGGAAATTGAGGTGAACACGGCCATGCAGCAGAGCTGCAATCATCGGCAAGTGCCTGAAACACCAAACAGAAAAGCATCCAGCTCTAGCCTCTTCCTGGATAGAGTTACATCTCAGGGGCTTTAAGTGTCCCTCATCCTCTTGCATGGTTTTGGGTATGACCCCAGTATCCATGGAATCAGCAGTCACCACTTCCCACCCATTTTCTGTTCTGTAGGCTGCAATTCTAAGAGGATTTTTTTCTTCACAAACAAGCAACCAAAAACAGTGCTGCCTCCTTAAAAGAAAGGACAGCAAAGCCATATCTTTTACAAGTTTCACATAGGAACACAGATTCTGCGCAGTCTACGTGACTGCAATGAGCTTGCTCCCCTTCTATGGCAAAGGCTGACGCTTTTCAGTAAACTCAGTCACACGGATAGTGAAAGGGGAGAGCAGTACCTAAGAAGGAGGATAGGATGAGCCACAGCTAGTTTCCTGCATGCCATGTTGGCATCCCACACGCGGCTCTCTGACGACTTGGAGTCACTGGTGTCAGCAAGGAGGTTAATGAATCTGTGAACCAGGGCATCAAGCTAGAAAGAAAAGTAGTGAATAAATAGTTACGTTTAAAGCACAAACAAGCCTGTGGCTCTTCAGCAGCATTTCTCAAATACTTTCCAACTCCAGATGAGGTTAACAGAAATTATTCTCAGGTAGAACATGCAAGCAGATGCAGCATTCCAGCTGGCACAGGATCTGAAGTCCACAGTCCCTACAGACATCAAAGCAGGATCAGACGCCTGCACGCTTGTGCTTTACAGAAGCCTTTGGCACACAGAAATTTATATAATCAGAGCTTAAAGTATTTTATAGAGAGACAATGCAAAATCAATCACACCTAAACTCTGCTCCTGAGATTGAAGGCAGGGAAGGGGCAACTGAAGAGCAAGGTTAAGAAACCAAAATGACCCAGGCAGCACTCTCCAGTTCTCTCCTTTTAGCCTGAGCATCAACATTGCATTCACTCTAGGTGCACAACTAGAAACTGGCTGTTCTGCGCTTCTAAATTTACCTTGCAAGTGCTGCTGTCTCTGGCTCCTTCACTGGTGAGAAGCATCTCAGGCAGAGGCACAAGTTGCTCAGGTAGCTGCAGGTATATCTGAAGCAGAAGGTCCTGGCAGCATTTTCCCACAGAGCTGAAAGAAAAAGGGAGAGGTCAGCCTCAGGTTACTGCTTTAGTTCAACCAGCAAACATCACAGACCCATCAGATTAGTAACAGCTTTCCTGTATGTAGTACTCATGGTCATCACCATCTCAATTGGAAAAGTAGTCAGAAGTACAACTATTCAGACTAGCCAGCCTGTTCACAATTAACACACCTGCCTGAGATGCATTATCACACAATAGCAACTGAAATTACTAAGCATCTTTTCTATCACCATAAATGAAGCTAAAATTAGGTCAGTTTGCTCCACTGACACAAAGACAACATCTTCTCCTTTCCCAACAGTGCTAACACAGCTGTTAGAAAACAGTCATAATGATCAGTGCAAGGTGCATTATAAGCAATGATTCGAGGGATGAGTAGACAAGAAATTCTGCATTAGGAACTGGTAATTAAGAACAACAGCTGACTTAAGAAAAAAAAGTATTGCTGAGCTTTTTATGCCAAAATTCCTGAACAAAAATGTGCCCTGCAATTTCACTTTTAAGGTCACCTTCCTGGTTCCAGTAACACTTAGGAGTGACATTTTATTTTCCTGAAACTTCTGGGAAGATAATGTGTGCTAAGCACTTGTTATATGGGCTCTACAACACTTACTAATGAAGACATGCTCTGAAGTCTCATCATTACCTGGCTGCCTGCGCCCAAGTAACTACAATTAGAGTAGACGGTGCTTTCTATTTACAACTCCCACCTGCTACCCCATTGCTGGATGCAGCTGGTCAAATACTCTGTTACTTTTTTCATGCTCTCAAGGTCCCCATGAGAACAACTGAGCAACAGAGGCAATCGAGACTGGATGAGTGTACAGGAAGCCTCTTCTGTGTTCTGGTATCTGGTTTCTGCTTCAGCCAGGATCAACTCCACCATGCTGATCAATTCTGATGCCTTTAGATGGAGCACAAACTCCTCACGGCGCTTCTGTAATGCAGAACACAAAATTAATCCCAGCTGAATCCCCAGATCCTTAGTTCTAGTCACACTTCCCCCCAACAGACAGGAGCATCTCTTAAGAGGAGACTTAAGTAATGTGTAAACTCGAGAAGAAATTAAACTGCCTTTTCATGGCAAAGTGGGAATTATCCCACACTGGGTTTTAGTTTGCTCACTGCTGTAGCCTTTTGCCTAGATCTTTAATAGATATTGCGGCAACTCCGCAGGAGCTGCAGAGGAAATGTCAAGGGGGCAAACTTATGTGTGTTCACAGGAACTTTTCGAACCCAAAATTGCCATTATAATATATAATATAGTACAGCAGCTAAGTAACCAGCTGAGGCACAGGCAGCAAATTTGGCACACTGCACCTGTATCACCCCAGTCGCCTCTTGGCCACAAAAAGTCATGCAATGTGAAAGTATCACCTCTCACTCTGTCCAGACAGGAAACCTGGAAGAACTGAACCACTACCTGAGGAGTTCTTTGGTCCCTTCCCTGCCAGATCCGAGGGATATGGATACAGGCCCACAAGAAATCCAAGGAAGCAGTTGGATCGAACCTGTCAGAAGACAAAAGAAGACAGATCTGCAATTAGAGTCAACGCAGCCCTCAGGCAGCACACAAACACATGGTACTGTCTCTAAACATCTCGAGTACTGTGAAGGAAAAACATCTGCAAAATGTAAAAATAGGATCCATTAAGTCCCAAGAAGGGGCTTGGTTCTTTTCCCAGATTATGACTAAATATTTGTTGCAGTAAGCACAACACGGGGTATGGTGCCCAATAAATGGTATTCAGCAACAGTATGGTGGCTGCACAGTCATGCACCACAGGGCCAAAAAGTCTGTCACAAACATAAACAGTTGATACAAGCAGACCAGTGATCTTCATGTTGCAGTGTGCAGAACATCCTGCCTGTTATCCTAGAATGCAGAAATTAAATTGTTAGTGAGCAAATCAATAAAGAAATTGCAGGAAACAAGTATTGCCAGCTTTAGAAATACTGTTAGTTTAATCATCCCCTGCCTTGCTACTATTTGGCGCTAGTGCATTCTGGTCTACAAGTGTAAGAAATTTAAGCGAGATACTACTACTGCAGTAGAACTCCAGTATCTGAGAGCAACATACAGGAGCTGAGAGCTAGAGCTGCTCCCAAGATCAGAACTGGGAGCCTGATGCCAGGGAAGCAGATAGAGAAAGACTGGTAGTGGAGTTTAGTACAAGCAGCAGATCCAGCAGAGCCTGCCTGGGTACACAGACTCCCAGCAGTTCGCTATCCAAGCCATCCTTCAACCCCCATGTTCGTAAAGATTATCAACAAGGGCAATGCTAGATGGATTACCTAAATGATTAGTACTTCCTATTTAAAACACGGCCAAATCTTTATGTGCTCTTTCCATCAAACAGCAGGTAGTATTTGTATCAAGGTACACAAATCAGCATGACTGAAATCAGCATCCTTCTCGCAAAGCCTGTTTTTGGCTGAGCTACATCTCTTGGCACACGCATCATGGAACTCAGCAGCTCTTGTTCGGAGCTTCTGATTGTTCTCTCTCAGCAAATTGCCCAACTCAAAACTCTGTGCTAGGCTTTAAAAAAAAAAAACCAACAAGACTCACCTCTGCTCTCGGTTTCTGCAAAGCAGAAGCTTGATGCACTGGTGCAGCGTGGTCCAGCTGGACTGATGAGTGAGAAGAGCCAAGAGATACGGACGGAAGGAGGGCACCTGGGATCCTGCCTGAAAGGACCAAAAACCAAGAGGTATGAACAGATTCTTGCTGTGAGGTGGACATAGGAGATACCATGTATTTCACATAATGATGACAATCCATGCAAGCAGACAGCACAGAAGAGAACACGTGGATTTAGGGTTTGAACTGCAGTACTGTTTAAAACAACACGGCAGAAGTCATGACATTTAGTTTTAGTTTTAGCTTAGGTATAGCACTTCTGGGCAGACAACTTATCTGTCTTCCAAAATACAAATGAAAACACAGAGGGTTAGGCTAGTATGGGACTACAGTGTGTCTATAATGCTCTTTGAAGACCTGAAAAGAACAGAGCTGAAGAATTACAAAGACAAAACATACGCCTCATACTGAGAAGGATGTGCCAGAGTCTCCCACTTAGTCAGACTGTGCTGCTTTGGAACTGGTATAGTAACACGTGGCGATACACAAAACTCCCCCATGCCCTGTTTCCAGGTATAGGTCAGCACCCCATGAAGGTGGTTTCAGCACAGCAGTCCATCAACCCAGCAACTCCTACCTTGTTCCAGGAGAACAGCAGTTTCTGCTGGAGATCAGGGCAGCTGCTTATCACCTCTGGGTCCAGCATCTCCAGCCAGTCATTCAAAAGGCCAGAGGATGGCCCCAGCCAAGAAGCTTCGGTACTGAAAAGGAAACAAAGCCAGCATCAAAGGTGATGCCATGAAATAAAACCTCCCGCTGAGTTCTCATTGTTGCTTAGGCTCACCTGCAACTGTCCAGCTCTTTCTTCACTGTTGTCTCTTCCTTGTCCTGGAGCAACAAGGAGCTCACCACAGCAATTGGTTTCATGGCAGGAAATCTGGCAGTGGTATCAACAGTAGCTGAGAAGAGGACTGTGAGGAGCTCCTCCAAATACGGAGAGTGAGTTTCAATCAGACCCTGAAGGACTAGCAGAGATAAAAAGATGTCACTAACCTCAATGTGTGGTGAAAGCTATGAAACGTTCTAAGTGTATCACGAAGGCAGTTGGTCCAGAATTCCCCAGAGAATGGCTCAGTAAGGAAGAGAGAAACCCTTTCTATCTGGGACAGCAGACTTTTGTTTCTTATTAGGTTAACGGAAACCAACAGTTTGCTGCAAGACAATCCCAGGCCTAGGTCACAGTTTACAAACCCACATACCAGCACAGTGGAAGCAAGTGATATAAGATAGGCCACGTTTAGATCAGTTTGCATTTTCTGATCTGGGAAGAGGGCAGCTTCCTACTGCCTATATACGAGGTACTCCCTTGCTGTGCTGGAATTCCAACCTGCTGCTGCAATAGGGGAGGAGAGCAGGAAGACAGTCATACCTTTGCTGATGAGCTCCGGCTCCACATTACCCTTCTCTCCTGATTTCAGGGTTGCAATAATGGCACGTACTGTGGAACTGATCAAGTCAGGGTCATGACGGAAAGTCAGAGCTTCTGCAAGGTGCAAGAATCCACCTCGAACTGCAAAGAAATTACAGCACTGGCATCACAGGGACAAGCAACGCCAGGTCTCTCTTCTACAGAGGCACCACGTTGTTGCGGGGCACAACTACTCAAACATACACACCCACAGCATCCCACTGTCATTTTACTCCCGCTGCAGCTCTTGACAGCTCTCAGAGACAATGTGGATTAAGAGAATACTCAATAACCACAAACCCATTTCCATGATGAAGCTCTTGGTGATAGTCTCCTCCCAACAGATGGCAGATGACAATAACTACAAGTCATGACACGACCTTGTTCCATGAGCATTCTTGCATGCTCATCTTCCAGGTCTACAGCTAGCATGGAATTCCTTGCCTGAGCAAATGGAAGTTCTCCCTGAGAGATCTGCTCTGCTTACTGAGATGCTGCAAACGTCTGCTGCAAACTAGCTTTGTTTCTGTCCCCTTCTTAACCCACTTGGTCCACTCAGAACCCCACAAGCTGCACAATGCCAGTACCATCACTGATCCTGTGCCTTGAGGAGTACTGCACAGCAAAAGCCTTCAGCTGAGCACGCAGAGGACCATCTTCCACTGCAGGGTTGTCCAACCACTGCAGCATCTGCATGAGGACTTTGAAGAACAGGGAGGAAAAGGCAGTGTCTTCAGGCATGCAGCGCTGGGGAGAGCAACAAAAGACACCTGCTTCACACACTACAAGAATACAGCAAAGATAACAGAAGGGGCAGACAGTGGCACATACTGCCACAAACACATAGAGTACACCTATTCTGTTGGACCATACCTCACTGAAATCAAGGCAGCAACCTATGAAGTTTTCTGCCATGCATTTCTACATCTGTCACAAACAAAATACCTCTCCAAGCATAATTAAGGGAGAGCTTTGTGCCTTCTTCCATCATGATGAAAGGAAAGAGATATCCAGTAAAATATCTCTTAGCCTGCTTTGAAGTCCTCTTTAAGGAATTACAGTCTTCCTCTCTCAAACTGTCTGCTGGTGCTCTGGCTTGCAAGACACATCCATGCTACAAACAGCACAGACTGGAGATTCCAAAACAAGGGACTCACAGCTGCAAACACACAGTGCCACAGTTACCAGGTTGGCTAAGGTTCACCTAGCCCTGAAGGTAAGCCTCAACTCTCAGCAGTGCTAGACTAATGTGGCCAGCATGCATTCAGCTGTCTTACGTTCAGACAACACATTGTATTATGCTCCCCAGGCTGTGTTTCTAGCATTACACAGGTACAAAGTCTGCATGCAGAGCGGATGTACAGCAGATTTTGTTTCTTCCCCAGCCCACTTTGCTCAGTGCTACAGAGATTCTTGTCCTACACCACTCACCTGATACTGGTACAGCTGGCGCATGAGTGGGCAGGAGATGAAGTGGTTACGATGCATAGCCATCACCAGTGCACCACTGTGTGGTGAGTTCATCAGCGCAGCTACTGCCTGGAGAAGTTGTGCTGTGATCCCGGTCACTTGTGTGTTTCCCTGGCGGATGCGAGCCAGCTCCTGCCCCAGGGCCTGCTGTAATGCCAGGGCAAGTGGGCGCAGGTTTGAATTCTGCCACCGTGGGTCTGGATTTAGTGGGAAAAGCTGGTAGGATACAGAACAGAATACGTCTGTGAGAAAGCAAATGAAAGGTCTTGCTATACCATAAAGAACCCTGAGGCAGAGGATCGATTTTCCTTGTACAATCATACCGACTATGAACTAACTAGAACCTTGATAAAGCTTTTCCAATGTTCTAATGCCTGGTACAGGAACAGCATCTATGCAACACCAACCTGACTGTCAACACTGACACAATGGGGGATCGCCACACTACCCAAATACATGCAATCAACTAGTCCAATTAATTCCCTGAAGGTTTGTTTTGAAGTCAATGGAGAGAGGAAGGCTCTGCTAGCAGCCATGCCAAAGCACAAAGGCTGTTTACACACAGCTTTGTTGCCAGGGCCCTGTGAGCATTTCACAAATCCTCATGCACTGCTGAGACAAAAGGCTCTATACACAGAACAAACAAGGTGCAGAGATGGTAACATGCTAGTAGGCACTGACAGTATTAGGCATGATCAAAAGCCACATCATGTTCAAACTACATGAAAAAAAATAATTCATCCATATCAACTCTGCCAGACTGTAATAGCACAGCCTTGTTTTATGCAGGGCTTTTCTACTCACTGCCTACAAACAGTGCAGGAGGAATGGAGTAAGAGATGCAAATAAGCAATATGGATTTTGCAAAGGTGCTGCAGGAAAGCAGGTGATGGACAATCAGCTTGAGGTTATACCAGTACCTGCAGAAAGATGCCTGCTAGATCATCTTCTGGGCCCAGAACCCGAACCTGGCTTAAGGCCCGGATTCGGCTCTGGCCTTGATTGTTCTCAGGGCTGGATTTTGACCTTGCAGTCTCAGTGCTGTCTGCAGTAAGAAATAAAAGAAAAAGAAAAATATCGTTATGGTAAGTAGCATCTGGAGCCCCAATACTAGATCACATTCAGCTTTACTGTCTAACTACTAAGAAACCCAGTAGCTTTTCCATCAAGGCAAAGCAATACCTACTTTTCCATACTGCTCAGAACAAATTATTGGAGTTTTTCCTATAATTATACTGGAATTCCTCCCTTCAGCAGCAGAGGAAAGACATTTGAAAGAAGACTTAGATATTCTGAAGTTTAAGCTATCCTGGACAGTACCTCGGCGGGCTGGTAAGGAGGCCGTGAGCAGGGAGTGGAAGGTCTGGCCTCCTGTTGCTCCTCTTTCATGCTGAACCTCCACAAGGTGAGCCATATAGTCTGAAAAAAGGACAAGATACAAATAGATCACCTCTCCCTCTTTAGTAAAGCAGTACAGAATTGGTTGCTGTTTGTGTAGCTACCACAGTGAAGACTATCTGCTGTTCACTTGGACTTCATAAACATGATGCAAACGTGCCCTGTTTCTTTTATGGGTTAGCCTCCAGACTATTTATAGACTTTGTACAATCCAATCCAGAAAAATCCTTCTCTTCTTCAGGAAATACAGCCAAGGGCCACCTAGACAAGCACTAGGGAGGTCTCTAAAGAGACAATGCGCCAGCTGCTTCAGCAGCTCGGAGTCCAGTGAACTAGTTTGGATTTTACAGAAGGAAGTCATAGGATGTACTCACAATGACCGAGTAAGATAAAGTAAATTGTCTAGTTAATCTCATACAAAGCTCTTACTCTTGTCCATAATGTTCTGCTCCAGTGTCTGTGGGTCATGAGATACTGCTTGATCCAGGTACTGCAGAAGTTTGCTCATGCTGGAAACTGGGATTCCAAAGGACTGAACAAAGAGAAGCAGCTGCTGTGGCTCCAGGTCCTGCAGGGCTGAAATATAAGAACACCGAGTTCTCAGACCACCAAATTGCTTATAGAGGGCCATCTCTATTACCTAGTATTGTGTTCTTGGCTGGACCAAGCAACACATTAATGACAGCACTGCAGAGAGCCTAAAGCCTGAAGTCTGACTGCTGCCTACGCTGCTCTGCAGATCACTGCCTTCTTATTGCATCTTTCAGTTAATTCACTCACTGACTAATTTGATCTTCTGTTTAATTTGATCAAAACCTCAGGAACTCAATCATCCATATTAAAAAATAACTTCCACCCTATCTGTTGATGGCTGCAGGCAGGAATTATTGAATAATTCAATCACTGGCTATAGAGAGCTGTCATTTAATTAGCAAGAAAGGGACAAAGCTCTGAACGTCAGGAAGATAGACAGCACCGATAAGCTGTGCAAGGACAGAAGTTACTACAGATATAGCTTACATTCTTCAGCCACTGCTCTCCACATTGCAAGCACACCACATCCTATGGAAGCAAAGCTGTGCCTGTTGTCTGGTGATTGTGTAGCTTAATTCAAGCTGAATTGTTATAAAGTAGACAGTATCCAATTAACAGTCACCTATTTCCTTTAAAGTATGCACAAAACACAGATGGTCTGCAGTGATGGATGGCCCCAACGCAGGCATCCATGTAGGACAGTTGGACACACAGAGGAATTGAGCAGAAAAGATGACCTTTCCTACAGGAGGGTCTGGAACACCAGCAGACATCCCACAAGCTCACCTGCATCCACGAGCCGCGGGACCTCAGAGCGGATCATGCGCAGCTTCAGCCAGTCAGGGAGCAGCAGAGCCTCCTCTGAGGTGTCGACCAGAAAAGCAGTAGGAAGAGGCTTTTTCTCCGGGAACCATATATCCAATAACGTGTAAAAATCACCATCCCCTGCTTAAGAACAGACGCAAAAATCTTTCTTATGAATGAAAGGACCTAGAATATTCTATTGGTCTCTGTACGAATCAATCCACCAGAACACTTTTTTGTTCAAAGGCTAGAAGCCACTTAGGAACAAACACTATCAAATGGAAACATGATCTACGTATTTGAGTGCCCAGTTCTTGTCCCACAGTAATCCTCCAAGTCCTTGTTTAGCGGGGAAAGACACACAGTTTTAACATTTCCTGCTGTCTGCAGAAGGCAGCAAATCAGCCTGCAAAGTCTGCACTCCATGCAGCAATATTCTAACAGATACCACAGCTATTAGCAAATGTTGCAAAGAACAAGTCTGAGGAGATGAATTAGCACCAACATAACCTGTTACATAGATAAAAGCTCTCTGTACAGTCCACAACCCCTTGAACAAATTTGAGTATACTTACTAACCTTGAGGTGGCCCTAGTGTCAGGAGAATAACCATGGCATGCACCACAAGGATGTGCATAGTGGCTGTTTCACCACTAGTCCAACGGAGGAATACCTGATCCTGCGACTCTGACTGGAAAAAGAAGAGGAAAAGAAAGCCACAAATATGAGCAATAGTGGGGAAAGAACAGAAAATAAAATCTGTGAGAAGCAGACCCTAAAAATGGACAAGATTATTCAGAGACCAAAGCTCAATCCAGCCCCAGTATCTCCAATGGTGACAAAAGAAGATACACAAGGAAAAGAAAGTGACTTTTATGTACACGCACACACTTGGTTCTGACACCACGTCAACCTCTGGTTATTTTCAGATCAGGAAATTCTTCAACCAGACACGGTTTCTACATTCTCAGTAGCCCACAATGGGCATATCTCCTGTTAACTCAACATTTCTTCTACTTGCCTAAGAAAGGCAGGGAGGCACTCACCCATCTGTACACCTCCTCGCCTTCCTTACTCTGGCGCATGCATTTGATGTAGCGAGAAAAGATGGAGAGAAGAGCAACAAGCACAGCATCCGACTCAGCACAGTATGAGAGCTTGGAGAAGAGGTGAGACATGATGGTAGAGCGCTCCACTATGAGCCGGGCTACATCCTGCAAGAGAAAAAGGTCTGTGAGGTTTTTACAAAGCAACACAGACAGGACCTCCTGCCTTACTATGCCACAGCCTCCAGTTTCCATCATCAGCCCAGTTAACACAATTCTGGAGACCAACATACAGAGTCAACATAGGAATCGTTAAATTAGGAAAGCCTCAAGAGATTTGCATGCATCTTGTGAAAACTTACAGTGTCCGAAGCTGTAACACAGCTGCTTTCTAATGCATCCCATGAAAAGGGAGCATTTACTGGTATTTACATGGTAAGAACAGTGTTTCTCTAAATATTTAGCAATCCCCACTTATTTAAAAGGATCTTTGCAATTAGGAAGAGCCTGTGAATCTCTAGATCCATGCAACTGAATCTCCAGAAGACTGTTACAAAAGATGTTGGTCTATGGACTTAAAAGCAACGAAAAGAGCACCCAGAGTGAGAACAATGAATAACTTGTATACAAGCCTTGTATACAAGTATAATGTATGTAAATTGTATACAAGTATAATGTAATGAATAACTTGTATACAAGCCTCACAATAACTTGTATACAAGCCAACCATCCCAAAAATCACCAGACTTCAAGAAAAAAAAAGTCAGAAATTCAGTTTCAGTTACAGAAGAGTGTATATGCCACCACTAAGGTTCCTGACTTCCCATTCTCACTCCAGATACACACAGGTTTAGCACCTGCTTACTTGAGAAATGCTACCAGATGGTGACATTTCCTCCAAATCACTATCTGCTCTTGCATTCCCCATACTATCTGAGACAGGCTGCTAGACTGGAGATCATGACGCTGATTTTCTGTTTGAATATGAAACCAAACACACAAGTTGCCCTTTATCACATATCCAGAAACACAACTATGCAGTTATCAATTTCACATGCTCCCCAAAATCCCATCCTGCTGGCTACCACTGCTCTGGGCAATGAGTTCAACACGTCAGGCCCCCCCTGGGCAATCCCTCTGTCTTTGCAACCCAGTCTCTCACCAGAGCAAGGTCATTATGCTGTCCCTGCTCCTCCACTGGGGCATGCTGGGAGAGGTACACCAGGTAAGCACTGATGGTCTGGGGATCTGTCTCCATGTGGATGGCCTAGAATGACACAGTTCTTCTCATTAGAGACCAAGAAGTGATTAAAATAAGTACCAGCAGAAGGCAATAATATAAAACATGTCGATATCACAGACATTCACTCAGTTCTGTTTTAGCATGAGTAAGATAAAGAGTAATTTGCCCAGGAGGTGGTCACTTATCCCTTCCAGATAACACTGACCTGTTGCAAGGCAACAGCTGTAGTTGCTCTAACGCTGTCAAACAGGGGCAGCCTTGGGAGGTCTCTCAGAAGCCACTGATAACCCTGCAGCAGTTCAGAATCACCAGAATCTTCTTCCATGGGGTGATCTTTCTCTTCTCCATCACGCAGTCCCCCTTCTGACAGCACCAAAGACAAGCCCTGCAGAAATCACACAGACACAGCCCGTGCGTATGAGGCCGCAGCTGGACCACCAGTTTCATACCAGTGAATAGAACAGAAACAAGCTTCAGACAGCAGGGAGCGATCCAACTGCTGCGCACACAACCTACAACAGGTTTCATATCATGTAACTTGTTTGCTTGACAGCTACCCAGCTTAAAGTTTCAGTCCTCTGTAAGCATAATCTTGAACTCTGCAATTCTGCCTGCCTTGACTATGCTCTAGAGCACCAGGCATTTAGTAATTTATATTCCCCGTGGAAAACAGCTGCTGCCAATTACTCCTTGTACTTCACAATCTGCTGAGTCTACGCCTGAACTTCACAGGAAACAGCAAAATCCAGCTCTATCTTTAAAAAAGTACTACTTGGCTGTTGACCAGAGAAGATTCTGAGCAGCATGAAGCAGAAGTGCATTTGATGGGGCTTGGAGACCGAGATGAGTTAGCGAAGAAGGATGATACGAAACACTGCTCTCAACTCTCAGCTTGTGATAAACTCTAGTCAAGAAGACTTTTGTTTTGCTCACCTTCATGGCCAGGACCCGTGAGGCCACCTGGGAGGAACTCAGGCGTCGCAGGAAATAGTCAAGCACCTCACAGGTTGTCTGTTCATCTGCCTTGGGACCCAAAAGCAAGTCTTGCAACCGTCCAAGCAGCTGCCTTTGTTTCTGTTGTCTCTGTGGAGCGAGAAGTTGGCCTTTCCAGTGAAACCAAATCCAGGATGCACAGAAAGCAGGTAATGGAACTAGCCCCCAGGAGACCACTCACCTGGCGTTTCTTGGCACGCTGCTCTTTACTCTCACCCTCCTCCTCTTCTTCACCTGAGGTTGACTCATCAGCAGCATCGTGAAGCAAGAATTCACAAAGGCACTGCACAGGCAGGACATCCAAGGAGCCCTCGCTGGACTGAACCAGATCTGCCAGCCACGGCATTGATTGCGATGAAGCCTAGGAAGGAGAATGACAATGCAGGATCAGCAGAACATAGATGCAGCACACTAATCATTTCATTCCTGAACAGTAAAGCACCTTCCGCTGCACTTTTCTCAGCTCCCTTCTGTCCCTTACTCTGCTCAAGTCTTAGACAGGAGAGATCAGATCCTAACTTTGCCGGTCCATCAGTGGAGCTTACCTGTCTTTGAATGATGTTGAGAAGAAAGTCAGGATGACGACTTCGACACAGGAGGTGGCCCAAGCGAAGAGATTGGTTCAGGCTCTTCACTTGCTCCAGGACATGCGGTGGAGGCCTGCGTGGAGGGCCCCTGCCAGAGAAACAAGAAGTTAATCACAGACAAGGCACACTCTCATTGTGGTGATCAACCAGTTCAGCAGTGCACGAAGGCCACATACAGGTTGCAGCACATGTCCTATCCCCACCAACCTCCTTACCAGCAGCAGGATAGTTCCTGACCAGGATAAACTGGAATTTCCTGATACCAACAGACTGTACAAGGCTACTTACTGAGGATCCAGACTTGTCAGCTGGGATAGCAGGAGGCTGCTGCTCTCTGTTATGGTTTGTTTTGTGGATGCGGCAGCCAGATGACCCTCAAATGCAAGAATCTCCTGTTTTTCTCTCTGGGAGATTTGAAGCTCACGATTAATCATCTCTGTGCGTGTCTCCTCATCCGTCAAGGTACACTGAGGATAGGAGTAATTACTGAGGAAAACAAGCAAAAAAACCAGTTATCTTGTCCCATTGAAAATTTATGAAACAGGCAATGTCCCCATGCTATTAGCTCCATTAGGGAAAATACAAAAAAATAAGGCAGCTTCCCAACAGCGCCAGGGAGCCTGAGAACTTTTCAGCAAATTTACATCACAGTCACCCCTTGCTGATAATATTCTCTTGGGGGAAGACTCATTCCCCACTCAAACTGCAGCACTACTGCCAGCCCATTTTTACATCAGCAAAAGGAAGGAGGCAACAGGCATGAGCTGAATTCAGAAATTACACTATTTATAGAGGGAGCTAGATGTACTAACTTTGTCATGACCATTTCCATGAGCATCTTTAGAGAGGGGTACTCCTCCCATGCAGCCAGACCTACAGCACAGAAAAGAAAGGTATTCAGGAAAACAGGAAAAAGTTGTACAGAGACACAAGCTTACTTTGGAACATCCCACCACATTCAGGGCACAGACACAGACTCCAGCCACGTGCCAGTCCAAACCCCCATACTGTGTATGTTTGCACACACATAGGGAATATGCAGGACAGCAGAACTTGCTAGCACCTTAGCCAATTTTTGCAGCAGAACTGGTACCCTGAAAAACATTCACACTCACCAATGTTTTCAGGATTGAATGCAGCCACTACAAGCAGGAGAGGCCAGGCCTTCCAGTACAGGGTAGAAATAGCTAGATTTGGAGGCTGGTACCTACAAAAGCCATCAACAGATACAAGCAATTTGGTTACTGGAAGCCATTACAAGACTGCTCTTCTTAATCATGCACTGTTTGGATTCAGCAACACCAGTTCGGTGGTTTTTCAGGAAAAAAAAAAAAAATCTCTTGCAAGTGTGACAGCAGAGTTCAGCTGAACATTTCTAGAGCAGAAAAGCCAGAGTTCTTGTAGAGAAAAGTCCATTCCATGATTCAGAACTATCTTGCCTAGGAAAAATTCTCACCAGAACACAACATTGAAAAGATTTCCCTTGGATTTCATTACTAAAAATTATAACTGGAAAAAGCATCCTGACGTCTGTGAACTAGAATTGCCAGTCATAACGTGAAAGTGAACTAGATCACACTGAGATTATCTACGTGATAAGCCTTACCCTGGGGGTAACTGAATATTTTCTGGATGGTGATAAGTGCACAGGTTTAAGACAGCATCGATCAGCTGGATTCTCTCTACCCTGAGGACCTCAACGTCTGGAGGAGGAGAAAAGACAAAACAAGTTATTGCCAGTCTATCTTGCTGGAAGTCCTTCAAGAAAAGCAACGAAGTAACAGAAAAGTCAGCTTCAAGCAACTACATTATTGTGGTCTTGTTCTCCTGATACTACAGGATTAAAAACCACAACTCAAAAAGCAGCAACGTTTAAAACAACACAAGCCGTAAGGATATCGGGCTTTTCAGCTACAATTTGGTTTAAGTTCTTCGTAAGGGTAGTTTTTGTCCCCCAAAAGAATCCAATGTGGTATCTCTATCTCTTTCAAAACTCAGCGGCACTCCTTCAGATAAGCAGTGAGTCTGCTCAGAAATTCTGGGGAGCAGGGAAACTGAAAATGCATTTCAACTTTGTTGCGAGTTTTCTGACTCACTGTTACTTAAAGGAGACTTCTGGTATTTGAAAGATGGTGCAGCATTTAAAGAGCTACACTGAGAAAATGGACACATTTTCATAGGATACTCAACAGCAAAGCCCACTCCACTTGCACCGACCAGACCTGAATTGGGCTTGGCTATTAAACAGTCAGCCCTAAGAGTGCTTAAGATGCATTAGAACAAAGCTCTGATGACTCCCCCAACTCCTGACACAAGCACAGCTCATGTGAATGGATGTACTCTTCAAGGATGAAGGAATTCAGGACAGAGGTTGAATGAGTTCATAAGCTAGGAAAGAGTTAAGGCTCATTTAGAACTGCTATATGGTAATAATGTTTAAATAACAAATGAGAAGACCACAAAACATATGGGTTAATTTCTTTAACTGTCAACACTTTCGTTTTTGGGTGGCCTAAAAATTTCTGTTCATTTTATTGTCTGGATTAAGGACTGAACTGAATTTAAAAATGATCACCCAAATCTTTGGGTGGCAAATTACAGACTCTCATCCTCAACAGAACCAGTATTTCTCAGACACCCCACTGACTGACGATTGGTAACGGGCAGAAACAGTAGGAGAAAATAAGAATCTTCTCCAGTGAGAAAGGAACAGCAATATACGCCTGGCTCTGAGCCAAATGCTTAGCCATCGAGATTATAACACGCTCTGAGTGATGCAAAGGCTCTTTGGAACGTGGTAGGGGCTGCCTCAGCTCTGAGTGGTGCTAAGCAGACGCTGACAGAAGGAACCACTTGCTGGCTGAAGCTCCGTACAGTCTTACCATCTGCTTGCACAGCTGCAGCACGCTTCACCAAGTGGTCGGCCAGCTCCATGGCATCGGCAGGGCCGAGAGGAAGGTCCCGCGACAAACCGATCACCAGGATCCGCATCAGCGTGTCTTCAAGGATGGGCACCTCGGAGCAGAGGCGAAGGAAGAAGCTGCATGAGACAACAGACATCAATCACGCTTCTCTTGGAGGCAGCAAGAGGAATGCTGAAAGCCTCCACAGACCCTACAGCTCACCTGAGCAGAAAATAAAGCACAGTTTAGCTTCCAACCATTTTCCTGGTCTCCAGGTCCAAATGCAACTATCTGAAACAAACTGCTTGTTTTGCTTTGTACCTCTGCACTTCAGTCTGTGTGAGTCTGAGCTCCCTAATATTACACCAGTACAAGCCATACAGTACAGGCCTGTCCTTCTCACAATAACAGCATTAAGGTACAGAACAGCTTGGCACGGGGAAAAAGAATCCAGGAAGAAGAACAGACAGAGACTGGAGCAATAGTCACTGATTTTAGGCAGTGTAACAGATGATGAAAAAGCAAGCACAGTTCCAAGCCTTTCCAACACAGAACTACATAAAGAAGCACTAAAAGACTCCAGTTACTTTGCCTCTAGTTACAGTAGCTCTGCCTCTGTTCCCAGCTACAGGTGGAGCACACACTCACTTGCGGTCACTCTCAGGGGGCCAGTTGTCCCATTTGTAGTAGGTCTCTGGCTGTTCTGTGAAGAGCACCTTGTGGAGGCTGTCAGGATGAAGAGGACAGTAAACATAATCTGTGTGAGTCTCAAGAACACATTCAGCAGTTCATTTTCCACAATGAAAAGACATCAGACAGAAGGATAACAAGGGGTCCACAGGAATAATTCATGATCAGATAACTGGAAATTCCCTGTAGAACCAAAAGGGCACATGCAAGGGTCTTTGCAACATGCCATACGCAGTTGGGAAAGGGACTGGGTACGTACAGTAGGTTCACAGGCTGACTCTCTTACCAGTGCACATAGTCCTTTGGAGCCAGCTTGCTGATAGATGGAACAACCGTATGAAGCCACCAGACAGCATCTCGTTGGATAGCAGCAATTTGGTTCTGAAAAGAGCGCAGCACTTCCAAGTCTGAAAGACAGTCAAATTACAAACTACACACACACAAAGACGCCATCCAGAGCAAAGCAGGAGATGGCAGTCATTTCAAGACCAGGTAGTAACCAAGGCTCTGAACATTAAGTAAACTAGGAAGAAGTCAGGCAGCCTTTACCATCCCAACACTGACAGCACACATGGTTCACTTTCTGATGCATGCTGCAACAAAATCCCAAAACGTAGTACAGACGAATTAGGACTGTGAGAAGACGTCTGGGCAGTCACTTCAGTGCTATCCCAAAAGCTCTGCCATCTCAGAAACATGTACTTGGTAATCTTTACTGCTGCCCCTCCAGATGTGACCCTGTTCCTGAGTTCCTGCTCCCCAGATTCTCACCCATGGTTACCACAGACACAAGAAGCGCCCATCAATTCAGACAGCATGCAAATGCCATGTCCATGTACAATTCTGCTGGTCGTGGGATAATGGCATACAACCCCATACCTCTATTCAGAACAGTGGCATACACTTCTTCCTAATTCTAGCAGTAATGTTCACTCAATCCCAGCACTGCCAGGAGGTATCTAACAAACTACCCATCTTCAGAGGGGATCTAGGTTTTTATGCTTACTCTTTTTCTCTCCTTTGTCCCAGGCAATTCCAGCCTCTTTCACCTGGGCTGTGATCCCGAGCATCATGGAGACAGCTAGGAGATCAGTTATGTGGATGACAAATCGCTCCTGAAAACAAAAGTGAATTAAATTAAAGCCATCTTCAGGAGAAGTGTTTCATCATAAAAAGAGCAACAGTCAGGACTGTCTGGAAATGGAATATGGAAGATCCGCTATGAGTTGCAAGACACAAGTACTGAGTCACCCAGATAACAAAGGGAAAAAGAAAGATCTGTCAGGAAAAACAAACAAACAAAGAAACCAGACAGATACAGGAAAGCCCAGTACACCACAGGTACCATCCAGCAATACATGGATCAAACAAAGCTCTACCTTGAATTCCATTTCTGCATACTGGGCCTCCTTTCGTTCCTGCATAAGACCCAGGCAGAAGGCCTGGAAGTTGATTTCATGTTTTGTTTGTTTGATGATCTCTCGCAGCAGCGCCCGTGAAGCCCGCAGGTAATCGTCCTTAGTAGTCAAAAGATCCTGGAACACCATTGCTAGGTACTGAGGGAATACAGAACTGTCAGTGCACTGTAAATATCTGCATTCACAGAACAGAAAGCATATTGTTTGTCATTCAGACACCAGGGAGCTAGAAGAAGTGTTTCTAATGAAATGCCGTTACCACAAGGTTGGTCACTCTGAATGTGGGAGCCAAAAGATGCTCACAGGCATTTATATATAACAAGTTAAACAATGTGATTTCAAAACAGTATGATACGTATCGCACTGCTGTCTGTGGGAAGATTGCATCTGAGCCACAGTTCAGGCAGGGATCTGGGCCCACCAGTAGCCCCACAAGACACTGCACCTACCTTTGGAGCTTGCTCTGAGCTGTGCTGAAGAACAGTATACAGGATCTGCATGTTATTGGGATTTCTCGCATTTGAAAGTTCATTGAAAATCACAAACTTAATTGTAGTTCCCAGGTTATCCCTGTGTGCATTCAGCAGCTCTCTGCAAGGGAAGACCAGAGGTATGAAAGCTGAGATTTCAGGTTTGAAAGCTGAGATTACAGCTCGATTCACATTCTGATTTTTCTTTGAAGCATTTAACACACAAAAATAAAGGAGGCGGAACAGGAGGTATGTTCAGAGATGCCAAAGGATTACTGAAAGACTTCCAGACCAGTGAAATTCATTTGAATGTGACACGGAATCTCCCATGGCCAAAGCAGATATTTAACAAGCCTATCCAGCCCAAGGCCCAGGGGACGTGTTCCGGAGTGCTCTCTTTCTGCCTGTCACAGACACAGTCACTCACTCACCTGACACACAGCATGTAGTGGTTGAGAAGGACCTTTGGCTTGAGACGAATTTTGATCAAGTTGGAGATAACTTCCATGTCCTCTGAGCTGTGGGTGTTGCAGTTCATACAGACAGACATCAGCAAGTCCTGCGCTGGCTTGGTCAACTGCAGAGGAAGAACAGAAAGACTGCAGCCACCGGCCAACACAGATCAGAAATGTAACCCGCCTTCCTGGCCGAATTTCAGACCAGGTCCAAAAAACTCAAGGTCCAGCAGTCTCCATCCTTACCTTTGGATTCTGCAGCCACATCTCCAGCCTTTGCACGGCCATCTGTCGCACCTCTTTGTAGCCACAGGTTGCTGTCAGCAGCCGGAGGAGGTTTCTGGACACATTATCCATGGGCTGGCGCCGGTTGAGTTGGTCCCGCAGCATGTCTAGAACGTACTCCTCCACACTCTCTGCAAGGTCGTCGTACCTGGGCCATACAAACTGCATTTTATTCACTTCCTCCCAAGCCAGCTCTGTCATGCTTCACTGTGTCCAGGGATCAGCACTCTTTCTTGTTCGTAATAAAGATTACAAAAACAAATCTACTTATTTCTCCTGATATTCTACATTCTCTACCATGTGTCACGGGACAGCTCATGCAGAGAGGGAGCTCTCTGCCACAGCACTGCAGGAGTGGGTGAGCACAGACAGATCCGTCACATGGCTGCACCAGGAAAGGAAAGCACTCTACCTGGGCATGAGCTGGCCCTCCTGTTCTGGGCTCATTTTCTCCTCTGCAATCAGCAGCTCACTCTGGCTGTCTTCCTCCTCTGTCATGGAAGGGTGTGGGCTACTTCCTATAAGAGATCAGCACAAGGCACGCATTATGAGACAATCCTCTTTCCATCTCTTACGTGAGGAGGTGTAAGTGTGACTGATATCACATACAAGCACATTATTCAAGTCTTTTGGTGCCTTCCCTCAAAATGAAGGGCAGCAAAGAGAGGAAAGGCAATGCCAGAAACTCAATACCCACTCTAAGGGACTCCATCAAGTAACACATTGTTCACACCTGTTTGTAAGCCCTTGCTACCATTTTCTAAAATCTACTTACCAGCACTAATGTCCCCACCACTACGTCCAACTTCCCCATGCAAGAGCATGCTCTTAGGAGGCATCTTTGTGTTAAAAGCTGTTTGGATGTTATCCACAAATGTCTTGCAGTGAGGGCTGTCCACCCAGATGCGCTCTCCAAGGGAGTCCTCAATGTAAACCTACAGCAAAGAAAGCAGCAGAGAACACAAACCACACTCAAGCTTTTTTGTACAATTTGATTACAGAAATATTTGTGAGTTATTTATTTCAGCACACAATTGTGAAGTAGGAAACTCTCATAACTACGGATGAAAAACTGAGACCTGATGACCACTGGCAAGCCATCTCACAGCAAAGCAACAAACCTTCAAACTCCAACCCTATGGGCACTAACTCCCTCCAGCAAGGAAGCTGATTACGCTCTAATAAAAAACTTACAGCAACTTTGATCTCCAAGACACGGAAGCTTTCCTTTTAAAAACTTACTGTTTTCAGATCAGCAAGTTAAATCTTAATTCTTACAGATAAACCAGAGGATGAAGTTTCTGAAGCACTTTGATTAGCAAACATTGTCAACAGCATCTCAGAAAACAGGAAAGATAGGCAAAGGCCATGGTACTTCAGTAGACTAAGGTAAAAACAAAGACTTTTTCTTCCCTTGTCAATACAGCACTAGCCCACTCCTCACGTTCTGCTTCCTCCAGCTGCCCCCCAGCTACGTGACAGGTTGCTGGATCTCTGCTTTCCTTACAGAAGCAAAACACCCTCTGCCTGTATCCAACCCCCAGCACAAGCTTCCCAACCCTGGCTGCTTTTACCCAGGGTGCCCACCACTGCCCCAGCCCAGCAGAACCATCCTTTGTTCAACAACCTTGACAAAGATCTCTGGCCAGTTCTCATCCTCTTCGTAAGCTGCCATGAGAAGGTTGCAGGCCAAGACAGACACAAGGCTATTCCCTTTAGCTTTGAAGTTGATAGAGGCATCTCTTCGGAGCAGGCTACACAATGCCTGGAAGATTATAAAAAAAAAAAAAGAAAAAAGCAAGCAAAAAAATTAAATTATGTAGCCAAAAATCATACAGAAAAGCTTTAGAAAAAGAGCTGCAAATCTCAGCAGCTTGCCACAGAACTGTAGCATTTACAAAGACATGCTAACTACGTTCTGAGCAGACAGCAGCTGCAACTATGCTCAAGAGGTGGCAGGAACCCCAGTATTATACTCCAGAAACATACAGTGAGATACTTCAGGAAGCCCAGAGTCCCCACAGGACACAGCCCTCACCTCGATCACTCCTTCAGTGGCAAATATATTTGGTTTGATTTTCGCCAGGTACATGAGGCTCAGGTACAGCGTGGTATCAGGTTTGGCTCGGTTCATTTTCAGCTGCTTCGCCGCTCCACACAGCACCCCCTCAATGCGGTCATCGTTACCTTCTGCCTCTGCTGCCTCAATTTCATCCAGCAGCACCGTGGGGACAACTGCAACAACCAACACACAGGCACCAGTTTTTACCCTCTAGCTCCCAATGTTTTTTTTCCTATTAAAATCCTATTAAAAGCTGTTTCATGCCAAGGTTATTTTTTGGCTGGTACATGAAGAAGACTCCTCCACAGATGTATCTAACGCCATAAAACAGACTGACATTTCAGAACCAAACCAAAACAGCGTTCAGATCAGGACTCTGCAGGAGGACATGGGTAAAACACCACAATCTGCACTCAAAGATCTCCTCGGTAAGTTTTCCAACCAAGATGAACGCAATCCAACCCAAACAGGGAAGAAAATGAGATGAAACGGTGACTTCGGCAGGGGAAAACCTTAAGGACAGCACGTAAATGGCACCGTACGGGCTAACGGGAAGGCTCCCGGGAAGCTGAACTCCGAGCCAAGGCTGCGCCCTGCTGTCCCCGCACACACCCGGCCCTTACCTTCGATGGGGATGACGGACGGCTCCTTGATGGAGGGCGAGATGGCCCGCTTCTCCGCCACGGCCGCCTCGGCCAGGCGTCCCAGGGCGCTGAGGGGCGGCGTGGCAGACAGCTTGGGCCGCTTGCTCAGCCCGCCCAGCCCCGCGGGGCCCGACAGCGCGGCGGCCGCGTCCCGTTTGCGCTCGGAGGGCAGCCCGGCGGGCGCCGGCTTCAACAGAGTGACGGCGGCCTTGCCATCGCCGCTCTGCCCCTTGGAGCCCAGCGCGATGAAGTCTCCCGGCGGCGGGTGAGCTGCAACGGACGACAACCGTGATGGGGACCGCGCCGGCAAACGGGACAGCCCCCGCCCCGGCCTCTCTGGCGCGGCCTCAGACTCACCGGAGGGCTTGGGCGCGGCGCTGGGCCGCCGCACGGCCGCTGCCTTCGGCCGGTTCATGGCGCGGCCGCTCGCGGACCCCGACACCGGCCCGCCGCCCCCGCGGCCCGGAAGCGGAAGTCTCCTCCCTGGCCCCGCCCTAGAGGCGGAAGCGAAGAGGGAGCTCCCGCTGCCGGGGCGTTATCAGCGAGCGGCCTCCTCGCCCCGCCCTGGGTGCGCAGAGAGGGCGCCGCCTGGTGGTGGGAGGTCGCGGAGCGGGGTGTGGAGTGTGGGCGTGTGAGGCGCCGCCCTGCGGGCTGGAGTGGAACTGCAGCTCTGGAGCTATGGGGGACGGGACCGGGTTGGAAACTGGGAGACACGGGTGGAATTGGAGGGTTCGGGGAATACGGGGACATGGTGGAGAGTAAAGCGTAATTGTGAGACATGAGAGTGAACTGGGGGACGTAAGGGAGTGGGGAGCATGGGGGAGAATTGCAGGATGTGAGGACAGAAGGACACAGACGCTAAGCTCTCCACGTGCTTTTATTGCAGACAGGGTTGTGGGCGCCCATCCCTCGCCCCGCACTGATGACATAGCATGGAGTCCCCACCCCGTCCCATATCCCCTGTCCCCATCTGCAGCAGCAGGTGACAGCAGGTGACAGTCCCTGGCACCTTGTTGCCATCCTGGCCTTGAGAACTGGAGCAGGAGCATGGACAGGAGATCATGGCAAGGGGGGGGCAGCTGCATGGCCCCCCCAGCTCACAGCCACTGCAGGGAGAAGCCCTGGCTGAGATCGAGACCGAGGCCGCTGACGGTGAGGACCTGCAGGACATGAGGGGACAGCGTGGCTGAGCTCCTCCAGCTCTTACACTGTGACCTCAACCCTCCACACGGCGCAGAAGCACCATCCTTCCCCTCCTGCCCCTCACCAGGGAGGGCTGGGAGAGGAGGGATGGGCACCCCCAGGACAGGGCACCCCAAGACGAGGCCATACCTGGTTGTCCAGGTAGGAGAAGGGCTTCTCCTGCCCATCCAGGAGGACTTTGCTGGGCGGCTCCTGCACCCCGTAGAAGCTCACCGCATCGATGGTGACATAGGTGGCCTCAGTGCTGGCATGGAGGACGTTGGAGGTGAAGATGTTCTGCAGGAGGAGGTTGCATGAGCATGAGGTGGCCCGGACACCACCCTCCCTTCCCCACCACATCCCACCTCTGTGGCATTGAACACCAGGTAGGAGTAGTTGCCCTGCTCAAAGGTGTCCAGGCTCTCGCCGTCATCCCAGAAGAGGTCCCCCCAGGCAGTGGCACGTGGGGACAGGGCCACAATGAGGCGCAGAGGGTTCCCTCGGGTGGCCTTGCTGGTGGTCCCGGGTTTCTGGATTTCAAAGGAAGCTGTGGGGGTGTGCGCCCGGCCTGGGGTGGGGAGGGCTACGACATGTTGAGGACTGAGGAGGGATGCATCGTGGAGCAGGGGACTCCTCTGAGACTGTCCCCAGTCCGGGGAGGTGGCAGAGGAGAACTCACCTGGGTGGGCAGGATGGAACCCTCCCGCAGATGCAGGTTGAGGTGGTCCAGGGGGGCTGACAGCTTCAACATCTCCCCACTGCTGTTCACAGAAGAGCCCTGGGCAGGGGAGAAGCACAAAGAGGGGTCAGGGACACAGTGATGGGCTCAGGCATGGGGCCAGGGAAGAGCTCCTCAGGTAGCAAACCCCACAGCTGGTGATGCTCCAACCCTTCTGCATCCCTTGAGAGCCTCATCTAAATCATCCAACACCTGAATGTGAGTGCCATGGTGCTCCTCACCGTGTAGAAGTCGTACCACACGCCTTGGGGGAAATAGCCCAGCACCGAGTCTGCTCCAGGCTCCAGCACTGGTGTCACCAGCAGGCTCTGACCCCACAGGAACTGCCTGTCCAGCCCGTATGTGGCCATATCCCAGGGGAACCTGCAGTGGGACGGAGACAATGCTGCCATCAGCTGCTACTCCACCACCCAAACACAGCCAGCATCCCACCAGCTCCTGTTGGGATGCTCTTACTCAAAGAACAAAGGTCGGGCGACGGTTTCCCCTTGCAGGTGGGCACGGTGGAAAAGTGTGTAGAGGAAGGGCAGGAGGGAGTAGCGGGTGAGCAGTATGTCCTTCATGGCCGTCCTCGCCGAGGGGCTGAAAGCTGTGGGGTCCTGGGCCTGGAGGATACGCAGGGAGTCAGCAACTGCCCCATCTGCATCCCCAAGGGGCAAATGCCCCTGGATCCCCCTGCATTCTACATTCTACCTCCCACATCTTGTACTCCAAACCCAGCATCCTGCATCCAACATTCCAAATCCCACATCCCGCATCCCACATCCCACATCCCGCCCAGGACCTTCTCGTTCTGGGTGTTGTGGTTGCGGGAGAAGGGGTAGAAGGCCCCGAGCTGCATCCAGCGGGTGCACAGCTCCTCCGAGGTGCTGCCGGAGAAGCCGCAGATGTCAGCCCCCACCAGCGGGATCCCAAACAGGCTGAAGCTCAGCATCCCTGCAGACAGGTGGGCAGAGAAGCTCAGCAGAGCATGGGGAGTTCTGAGGTCTCCACCACCTCCTGAATGCAGGATGCAAGGAAATCCCGGCAGGGCTGGGGTGCTGTTGGGGGACTGGGTGCTTTCTGGGGAAGGACGGGGCTGCGTGACCGTGCCACCCACCTGGGATGGAGTAATACATGTCCTTCCACTGGCTCCGGTTGTCGCCCAGCCAGTGTCCTGAGTACCGGCCCTGGCTGGGGAAGGTAGAGCGGGAGATGACGAGGGGACGCTTTCCTCGGATCTGGATCAAGGCTCTGGAAGGCAACGGGGAGACCCAGGAGCAGGAGGTGAGAGCAGCCCTGAGGAGTCTCCTTACCCCTTCAACATCTATGGACAGCTCTGGGAGGATGAGCAGCATGGTCTCCGGGCTTGGAACAGGACCAGCCTCATCCTTTCTCCTCTCCTCATTCCTCTGTGTGAGGCTGTGAGCAGCCACAGCATCTCCCTTTGGCTCAGGCACTCAAACCCCACTTCTTTTCCTACACTGACATGCCTGAGCAGCATGGTTTCAACCGTCCTATCCCCAGGGTGCTCAGGTACCTCGCCGTCGCTTCGGCTTCCTTCAGCCCGTAGAGGTTGTGCAGGTTGTAGTGCACCGAGGCGTTCTGCTTCGCTGAGGCACACACCGTCTTGGCGGACAGGGAATCGCCCAGCACGGCTGCCGGGGGGGACAGCCACCATTGGCATTTGGTGGGGAGGGTGAGGGGCACAGAGCCCCCCCATGCTGCAAACTGAGCTCCCACAGCAAGTCCCACCCTGCGTCCCGGTACAGCCACAAGCGTGCAATGCTTGGGTGTGGAGATCGGCACATGAAAGCAGGGATGGGCACGTTCAGAACACGGAACAGGGATGTGATATTTCAGAAGGATGGTTTTCCTCCACAGCACTCGGTTTTCAGCACGGTGAGAGCACGCGGTACCTACCAGCACAGCCTGCATTTCACCACCCTCCTTACCCGGCGTGTACGGGGGGCTGTCGAGCTCTCCAGGCGGGCAGCCCTCTTCGGACCCATCCATGAAGTTGGATGGCTCGTTCATGTCCTTGGAAAACCACAGAGCAGTGTGAAGGGAGAGCTATAGGATTGTAGGGATTAGCAGCACGTAAGGGCAGCACAGGGGGGGTGTGCTGAAATCTACGGGCTCCCTCCCACACCACCAGCACCGTTGAGTCCCTTTGCCCAGCACACGTGGGTGGTCACGTTTGTGGGGTGGTGCTCTGCCAAAACTCAGTGAAGCCAGAAAAACGGCACATGGGGAACGGCTGCTGCTCCAGGAGCAGGGAGATGGCACCAGCCAACAGGGAGCACTTACGATCCAGAGGCCGTCGAAGGGCACACGGGAGTGGAAGCGCTGCAGGTTCTCCAGCCACCACTGGTGTGTGTCCATGTTGGAGAAGTCGGGGAAGGCAGTGTAGCCGGGCCAGACCTGCGGGGAAGCAGCAGAGCAGTGGTTCAGTGGGGCAGAACGCTAAGGGGAAGGGGATACCCGGAGGCTGTGAGCGTGCTGAAGGACCCAGGGCAGAAACAGGCACTAAAACCAATGGTAAAATCCAGGCTGACTGCTTTGAGGGCCGGATGCTGTGTGTGCAGCATCCCCCCATGCCACTGCAGTACCCAAGCACCTCAGGGTGAGCTGGAGAGCAGCATCTGCCTGCATGTGCCAGTGATGGGGAAGAGCTGTGATTTCTCTGTGCTGAACCTCACTCCAGGAATTAGTGTTGGAATTACAGACTTGGGCCATTTTCCCCCTTTTTTTCGACTGTTATAGTAGGAGAGGGAGAGCCAGGAGGAGCGAATGGGTAATAAACTGGCTGTGGGTCTGGAGCAGATTGGAGGCGTTTGAGCATCACAGGCAACCTCTTCCCACCTCAAAAACAGGAAGGGAGAGGATCAGATGACCGGCCTCAGGCAGCACCACCAACCCCGCCGCACTCATATGACTTGTCTGGGTGCCTCTGCTGGGGCAGGAGCTGGCTCTGGAGGCGGGTGGAGATGCCACGAGGTGAAATGTGGGAAGCTGAGAGCAGGACCGGGCCCTGGCAATCAGCCGCCTGCCTTCTCCTCCAGCAGAAGGGAAAAAAATCCCAGCCCTGCTCCTGCAAAGCCCCCAGGATTTCGCCCAGCTCCTCACCTGCCCGATCAGCGGCTGCCCCTGGGTGGTGTTTAGGAACAAACCGCGTCTCAAGCCTTCGTCGAAAGGCCAGTAGGAGCCATGCGGGCTGGTGCTGCTGATGCCGGGGTCCTGGAGGCGGAGCAGAGGGTCAGTGTCTCCCGGCCCCTTCCCCCTGCAATGCCAGCGTGATTCAGAGAGCACGGCCAAGGCAGGGTCAGCCAGAGCCCGCACACGGCGACTGTTTCAACCAAGAGGAACAGAAACTTGCTTCAACACTTCCAGGCCCATTTTCTAAGATGTCACTTCTGCAAGTCCTGAGGACCCGTTACAGGGTTTTGGGGAGGGGGGGATAAATTTAAGAAATTATGCGCTTATGCAAGAAGCATCAGGTCACAGCTTGGGCTACAAAGGGGACTTCAGTCAGGCCAGGGGAACCCAACGTCCCCTCCCTGAGTCCGTTTGCACCCCAGGAGCCCCAGTCCTTGCTGCCCACAATGAGCAGAACCACATCCCATTTACTGGCAGTGGGACATCACCGGGGGGTCACGAGAGCCCAGCACTGCTGGGGAAGTGGGGATTCCCATGTTGAGCACCCACGAGTTGAACCCAGACCCAGCCATGGTCCCACTGCCCATGGGGACAAGGAGCCCACCTCCCTGTGCAGCAGATGGGAGCACAGCGCAATAACCTGGCCCATATCTCAGCACTCCCTGCCCTTACAGGGGATTTCCAACGGCAGATTGCAGATGCTGACAAAAATCCCCAGTCCTGGAGCTGGCTACCACCACGCAGGTACCACAGGGGGGCATGAGCTGCCCCCAGTCCCTTCCTTGCAGCCACTGAGCCCAGCTCTGGAGCAACGACAGCCCCAAGCACGAGTGAGACGAGTACCAAGATCATCACGTAGTGCTGCCCGTGCTTATGGAGATCTTCCACCAGCGAGGGGAGGGAGGCAAATTTCTGGGGATCGAAGGTGAAGTCCCGGTACCCGTCCATGTAATCGATGTCGTTCCATTGCGCATCCTGCAGGGAATGAGCTCAGAGCAGGCAGCAGCACCCAGCCCCCACCCCTCCCTCCTTCCATGGGGTACCTGTGGGATCTGGAAGTTCCTCATGGCCCTCGTGGTCTGCCAGGTCTCGTTGCTGGAGCCGTAGCCCCAGCGGCAGAGGTGGAAGCCGAGCGCCCAGAGCGGCGGCATGGCCGGGAAACCTGCAGCGTGTCCGACAGCAACGACAGCATGGCAAAGGGTGGGAGAGGAAGGGAAACGGGGAGATGGGGAATGGGGTGACCACGTGGTGTTCCTGGAGGGATGGGGATGGGGTGGGGTGACGCAGGTACGGAGACAAGGGGAAGAGCACTTAATGGTGTGCGTGCTTACCTATCACCTCCTGGTACTGCTGGATGACCATGCTGGGGTCAGGCCCCAGGAAGATGTAGAAGTCCAGCACCCCTCCGATGGTCCGCCAGGTCAGGCCTGGGGCAGGCTGCAGGGCCACCTCTTTGCAGAGGGTGAAGAAAAGCACAGTGAGACCTGGGGAGCATCCCTGGGACCCTGAGCCCAGCATGGAGCCGGGCAACACCATCACAATGATCAGGAAAGGAGAAATCCCAGCAGGTGTCTGGGGTTCACACCATCACAGACTGGGGAGATCACTGGTTTATGCAGGGAGAAAACTCTCTATGAACACACTCTTAAAGTTGAAAGCTGTGCCTTCTGCTGGCCCCCACCTAAAAACCAAGTACATGCCTTCCTTCATATCCCTCCTCAAACTTCCTTTCTGATGCAAATAATGAATTGAGGGCTCCAGCGCACAGAACCCGGGTTTTTCACATGGCTGAGCTCTCAGACCTCAGCTGGGTGATGCATTTCCCTGTGCTCTGCCCCACGCTCACCCTGGGAAGCAGAACTGCATTGAAGCCAAGCACAGCTGCAGCCCCGCTGCGAGCAGCACGATCCCAGATGGCTACTGGGGGGGACGGGTGGCTACCAGTGCCATCCCTGGCAAAGCAGGATCCTGTGGGGCTACCAGCAGGAGGATGCTGCAGGGTGCAGGCGGCACAGCTGGGGACAGCTGGGGACAGCGTGGATGGCATCCCCTGGGATGGATCCATCTGGGCAGGAATCGCATACCCTGACAGCCTCAGGGCAAAGCTGCTTTGGGCAGATGGGAAATGGGCACAGAGCTGCATGTGAGGGACTCGCTTTTCCGATGGCAATTCGGCAGCTGGGCGTGTGGTTAAACTGCTCGGCAGTTGCTAAAGAGCCTCGCTTTAGCCAGGAAACAGATGGCTCAGCTCAATAACGGAGCCATCAGACCACATCTTTTCCCTTTTATGGCTTCCTCTTGCCCCAGGATCCCGAACTGATGCCACACACCTACCCATGGCGTTGCTGTTGAGGAGGAAAACCCCGTGGGCATCGCCGCCCTCCTCCATCAGCAGGTAGAAGGGGTGAGCACCGTACAGGTTGAAGGATTCCTGCAAGCAGGGGTTGCCCGGTAAGAGAGCAGCTCCTGGGCAGAGCAGCTCAGCCCAGAGCCATGGGCTAACCGATGTTCCCAAGTCACATCAGCTGCCACTACCCAGTCGAGCATCTGTCACCCCATGGAGGGCATGGCGGGGCAGTGAGGACAGTTTTGGAGCCTGCAGCCACGGGAGCTGCTTCTCCTTTGCACGGTGCTGAGCTGTGCCCAGGGCAGCTGCACCGCAACCTGCTGCGTGGACCAGAAAGCGCTCAGGGCCACCAGGGCGCTTGTTTTGCAATTGCACCAAAATCCTCCCCGTGACCACTCCCTGTCCCGGGGGTACCGTGGGGGCCACGTCACGGGCCCAGAGGGTGAGGGTGTTCCAGTCGAGGCTGTGCAGCAGGGTGCTGCGGTGCTCCCCCAGCCCATACAGGAACCTGGAGGGCAGCGCGGTGGAGATCTGCAGGAACTGGTCAGCGAAGATCAAAGGGGCCACGGTGGTGTTGAGCCTGCAGGGTGACACAGAAGGAGAGAGGTCACCAGGGGATGGTAATCCTCTCACAGTGATGTGCCCTTTCCTCTAGAAGCATCTCCATGGCAGCAGGGCAGTGCATCCCATCCCACTTCCACGCCCCGATGCCTTCAACCTGGCAGGGCAGACAGGGGTCTGGGCGGTGGCACAGCCTGACCCCAGCCAGCCTGACCCGGCACAGCCGTTCATTTGACACCGGCAGTTTCCACCCTGGTTATAATTAACCACCGAGGCGATGCGGCTGGGGACTTCTCTGCCTGCCCTTGCTGATAAGCAGCTCCCGAGGAAAGGACAGACCACAGGGCCCAAAATGGGAGGGAGGAGGACAGGACACGAGCCGGGGGGGTGCTGGGACACCCTGCCCCGGGCTGAGCAGCTGCAGCTCCCCATGGCTCAGCACAAGCAAAGCCATGGAGGGGACTGGAGCAGCACAGTGATGCCACTGGTGGTTCTTTCCCCAAAAGCCCGGACCCAGCCCTTGCTGGGGGGTTCCCACACCATGAACAGCTCTCTGGAGAAACCCAAAAGCGAGGCCAAGCAGGCAAAGCTGCGGCCCTTTGGTGGTCCTTTCCCCAAGCCACCAGGTCCCTCCTCGGTGACACACTGGGGACCCCATCCCACGGCTGTGCCTTACTCGAGACAGAGTTTGGGGCTGCTCTGTGAGGGTTTGGGGACAGGTGTTGACCCCACCCATGGGGTCCTGCATGGCCACGTTTCCAGCCTGCATGGCCAGAAAGCCACGTGCTGCTCTGTCCCCACGTGAGCACCACAGTTTGCAGCAAGGATGAAAGCAATGATAACTAATGGATTGAGATGCGTGGGTGTGTTTTTCTTTAAGGAAAGCCCTCAGGGGGGCACGCTGAATCCCACTGAGGGAAGGACGCATGGAGGAGGTGGGTTCTTACAGCACGGTCCCCGTCCCTCGGCGCCGCAGCAGCACCCCAAAGGGGTCCCGGGAGAACTCCAGGCTGTAGATGGGGTTTTCTGCTCTCTTCATCACTCGGGGAACTTCCAGGGGCACCTCATAGCGGGGCTTGGCTGCATCGGTTATCTGCAAGGAGGGGAAAGACTATGAATACCAGCAAAGCAGGAGGACAAAGGGCTGGAGATGCTCACTGAGGACACGCGTGTTCATGCCAGGAGCAAAGCAGCTGCCAGCCCCTGCCTGAGCGGGAGATGGTCACCTACAGACGTGGGGCAGAGTGCAGAGCTCTGGAAGAGAGCTGGAGGCACGCTCACCTTGATGCGCAGCCGTGTGTTCGTCTGGAACTCCACGTCCATCCTCAGCACCTGGATGTCCCGGGGGTAATAGGCCTTCTCCCTGCGCACCAGCAGCCCCACCATGCCCAGCGCCGTCTGGTTGAGGCTCTGCACCATGTAGCTGGGGAAGCTGGGTGGGTAGAAACACCAGGGCACCCCTCGCTTGCCCCCCACTGCAGGGGGGGTCTCGATGAAGCAGCACCCCCGGCTCTCGCAAAGCTCCTGGGTCACCACCACGCTCCTCTCGGGGTAGCAGTCGTAGCGGTGACTCTCAGGGACCAGGTAGCACTGGGAGGGCGGTGCAGGGCCGTGCCAGCCCCCGGACACTTGTCGCAGCACCCAGACGGTGATGGTGCTCAGCAGCACGGCGGTGATCAGCAGCCCGCTGCCCACCCACCATGGGGCCAGTTTGCTGTGGCCAGCAGGTGCTGGGGTGGCCGCATTCTCCTCCTCCTCCTCCTCCTGGCTCACTACCAGCTGTGACACAGCCGTCCTCAGCTTCTGGTACGACCTCATTGTCCTGGGGCTGGAGCGAGGGGAGAAAGATGAAGCGTGCATGGTTATAGGAAGCAGCCAGGGGAAGTTCATGCAAGGCTTCCCTGTGCCTGATGGAGAGCATTCTGCGTTGGTTGAGATGTGCTCTGCAAACTTATGGCACTGAGGATGGCTTTGCCTGGAGCTGCCCATGCCTGGCCCCACCACAGCATAGAGGCAGCCACGAGGCTCTGCTGCAGCCCCAAGCACCACCAGACCGAATTCCATGTGCTCTGGGGTGGAGGCAGCGCTCCCTGAAGGAGTTTTGCCCAGGTCTGAATTTACGGTTTGCAGCGTTTCCAGAAGACGATGGCAAGAAAAAGCGAGCCCCCCCACCCATTGAGGCAGAGTCACGGTGCTGGGAGCCATGAAGTATGAAGCATCCTCTGCCCTGAGCATCCTCTGCTCGTGCCCAAAGCCCTGAGTCAGACCTTCAGCCTGGGGAGGGCTGGCCAAGGGACTGACCTCATATTCCCTGCTATGTTTGCCTCCCACTGATAACATATGATTTTAGAAACTTCTCAGGCAAACGTCTCCCAGACGGCAAGTGAAGGAGAGCCCCCGCTCCTGCTGACTGCAGGGAGCAATCCCAGCGCTATAAACAAGGACACAACTTTCTCCTCCCCATCTCCAGCCAAAGCACCCAGACCTCACTTCCCTGCACCCTGCAATCTGCACAAGCTCAGCACAACGCCGCTCTCTGGAGAGCAGATTTGATCCCCATCGGCTCTCCCCTGGCCCAGCACCAAAATGGCTCACCCCGCTCAGCCCCGCTCTGCACCCTACAGCACCCGGCCCGCACCACGGGGCCGGTGGTGGGGACGGGACGCGGTGAGTACCCCTGCACCTGGCATGCAAACCCCGGCCACCTCGGCAAACCGACCCCAGCCACCTTGGCATTCCACCTGCCCAGGCACCCACGCTCACGCCAGGCCACCGCGATGCAGCAGCGGCGTTTTGGGCAGAGGGCACGGAGCCAGCCCCGCCGAAAAGTGCAAGGAGGACGGATGCAGGGCCCCCAGCCCAGCACGGGGGCACCACCCAGGCCACGCCAGGCGCTTACATACACGTGTCTCCTCTTGATACTGTGGCTGCGGGCGGGTGGCAGTGCGGGCAGCACAGGCACCGGGCTCCCAGCGCCGCAGCTCTGCCTGCTCCGCCGTAAAACTCCGAGCAATTGCCCAGCACCTACCGCTCCTCTCTAATAGCAGCGCCTGCTAACGCGCCTCTCAGCTGACTTCGCAGCTGCTCGCTCGTCTGGTTTGCTTTGCTGTGCGTTTTTAATGCGTCTGTATACACAGATAGATCCACGCTCAGCGCTGTTCCAAAGCCCCATGGCGGAGAATATGGGAGATGAGTGATTTTTTCCATTTTCCTATGGATACGTTGAGTCTCTAGACCCTGCACATTCACAATTCCACCCTCCCCTTCCCGGGATCAGAGCGCTTCAGCCCAAGCAGAGGGCAGAAGGGATGCCTGTGCCGAATACTCCGTGGTGCACCTGACCTGTGCTGAGCACATAGCAGGAGGGCTGCCCCACAGCTCCACACACCCCCAAAGCAAGGCCCCTTTTATCCCCTTGTTTTTCACCAAGTGCACTTTCTGCCATGTGCTCGCGCTCTCCTGGCTAAGGAGCATGTGTGCGTGCACGCTCCCTGCCAGGTTTGTGCTCTCGGGGGATCAGAGCGGCTCGATGTTTGCCGTTGAAGGCCACTGCAGTCTAAAGGTCAGCAGCAAAGGACAACAGACCTTTGGAGCAGAGCTGCTTTCTCCAGGGAACGAAAATAAAAAGCCAGATCTGTTGTGAATGGCCAGTTCACCCAGAAGCCGAATTTCAGCAACCCCCCCCTCCCAAGCCGTACACAACACATTCAACCCCATCCTTGCAAAGCCAGGGGAGAACGTCCCACTTTGGGTCACTGCAGAGGGTGAGATCCCACGCAAGGCACAGCCACCCCTCGGAGCCACCACCTGAGGGAGGAGCCCTGGATGCGACCAGGACCTCTGCGGCCATACCATCACCTGCAGAGCACAGCAGGGTGGGCAGCCGTACTGGGGGGGACACTGGTGGCCAAGGACTCCTGTCCCTTGTGGACTCTGTGAGCTGGAAAGGGTGATGAGGATGCAACACACATCCACAAACAGAGCCCAGCAGGGAGCACCGGGGTGGCTCGGATCTGCCCTTGAACCCTAAGCCCAGCACGGCCCAGCCCAGCACCCACGGCTGGATTTTAACCAGTCTGCAAACGAGGGAGAGGTGAAGCCAGCAGTACTGCAGCTCCATGCCATCACGTGGAAGCTCTAAACCGACTTCCCTAACTTGGTCCCAGCACGGGGGGTACCCAACAGCCCAGTTTGCCCCGCTCACTCCTGCTGGGCCATACGTGGGGTTCCCCACGTCCCACAGGCGTTGTGCAAAGGGAGCGGCGAAAGGCGAAACCTTACGCAAAGTCTGCCTGCGGCCCTCAGCTGTGGCTATTTGAGGAGGTTTGGCCCCGAGGCTGGAAAGCACAAACTGCAAAGAGTTGGCTGGCTTCGCAATGCGGCTGTAAATAGCCCTGCACATAAACGCAATGGGAGTCCAGTTTCGATGCAGGTTGTTGGGTTTGCTCAACCACCGGTGTTGACCTTGCATTGCAACAGGGGAGGGTCAGGCTGGATATTAGGAAAAGTTTTCTCCTCAGAAGGAGTGGGGATGCCCTGGTACTGCTGCCTGGGGGGTGGTGGGGCCACTGTCCCTGGAGGTGTTCCAGAGCCGTGGAGATGTGGCGCTGAGGGACGCGCTTTGGTGGGCACGGTGGGGATGGTCGGTGTCGGGCTCGGTGATCTTATAGGTCTTTCCCAACCTTAAGGACTCTGCGATTCTCTGATCTTCGGGGCTTTTTCCATCCGAAATACCATTGGGACGGCGCTGCGGGCACAGCAACACCTCAGAGCGGGCCGGTGTGGACGCGGTGTGGCTCGGGTTCGGTGCCCACCGAGGCCCGGCCAGGAGCCGCCCCGGAGGAACCACGGCC
>NC_034421.1:2793855-2802323 GCF_002078875.1 Numida meleagris
GCGGGCCCCCCGGCGCCCCCGCTCCCCTCCGGCGACGGAAAGTTGCCGCGAGTTGGGGACGCGGTGCGCGCGCTCCGTCCGTGCCGCGGTTTGATCCCCGAACGCCGCTGGAAATAGAGCGGGGGAAACCTGTTGTGGCGGCGGGCGGCTGGAAATACCGCGCAGCGCCGCGCGAGGAGCCCGGGAGCGCGACCCGGTCCTCACCCCACGGCCCCGCGCGCGGCTGCTGCCCGCGGGGAGCGGGATCGGTGCGGGGCCGTGGCGGGGGGAGAGCTGCCGTGACCCGCAGCGTCCTCCTCGTGTGACCCGCCGTTGCGCGGGGCGGTTGGGGGTTTTATTATGGTGACGGGGATGATGATGGTGACTGTTGTTATTGCTCAGAAATGGGGCTCGGGGAAAGCCCGTTCCGAGCTCCTCGTGGCGACAGGGAGGATGAGAGCCGGAGAGCAGCGTGGGGCGGCCGAGGAGGGGAACCGAGAGCGGAGCTGCAGAAGGGCCGCCCTCCTCCCGCTCCTCTCCCGCGGGGCTGTCCCAGAGCTCCGCCGAAAGCAGGCCACCAGGTCCCGAATTGGGAACGGGCCCGCTGGGCAGCGCTGTCACAGAAAGCTACGGGGCCTCTATATTGCTGTCACCTGCCCCTGCCTTATGTGCAAAGCCAGCAGCCCGAGCGGGGCTGGGAACGGGCGCAGCCGTCGGGAGGGCCGTGCCGGGGGGGCGGCTCTGTGCCGTCGCTGCCATCGGTGCCCTCGGTGCGCCCCGGCACTTTGCAGCGTTCGTTACCTGGCGGTGTTTGCTCGCAGCGCTGCGTGTCGGTGCTTTTCCCTCTCCTTCCGCGTCCCCCAGCACGGCACAGCTCCTTCCCCGCGCAGTCACTTCCTCGCTGTGATGGACGCTGCCGCTGCCCAATGGCGCCGCGCAGGGCCGGGAGGCAGCGGAGTTAACTCTGCCTGCACCTGACGGGGTGCTGGGCGCTAATTAATTGTCATCGCAGTCGCCGCGAGGATGGGGCACGGCGGCTCTCCATAGCTGGCGGCTCACCTTGGCGCGTTGCATGTCTGTACCTATGCTAGTGCGAGCTCACGCCCCGCTTCGGAGGTGTTTCTGAGCCGGGCAGCGGATCGTCAGCTTTTTGCTCGCTCCTCGTCCCGCTTTGTCGTGTCTCGTCCCATTCCCGTGCTCCCTCAGCAATCTGTTGCTGCTCGGAGTTGGGTTGGTGCCATGCGTGTGCCTTCTGAAAGGGAAAGCTCGGGGCAGCGCGATCCGCCCCGGTGTGCAGCGGCGTTGGGAAGTGATGAACGGGGTGGAACGCGCTGCGAGACCGGGTGGTGTGGCAGTGGGCAGTGTGGGGCTCTCGCTGCGCTTGGGCAGGAGGAGGGGACAGCTGGGAGCGCTGGCCCGGCAGCGCTGGGGTTTGTGGGCTGAGCTCTGGCCGTGCTGTAAACATCCAGCTGTGAAGTGCTCGAGCGGCGCGAGCGCTTTCAATTCTCAGGAAGTCTCCGGCTCAGCACCCTGTCGAGATGAGCCGGCAGTTTCCACTTCTGTCTGAGCTATTGTTTCAGGCTATCTTCAAACCCGAGCAGAGAGCTTTCCAAGCATGAAGCAAGTGCAAAGCCACGCAGCTCCGCAGCCATAAACACGAGGGCTGGGGGAGAGGCGGGAGCTGTCCCCCTGCTGCTGAGCTCCTCGGCAGTGGGATAGCGGGCACAGCAAATCCCGGCTCTGCAGCGCTGCAGGACCTGAATGCCACGCTGCTGTGCAGCAGGTGAAGGCGTCTGACCTGATGGCTGGCCACGGAATGGGGACACTGGGGATCCTGACCTGTCCTTGCATCGCTCTGTGTAAGGGCGAGCCGGTTGCTGCTCTCAGGCTCAGCTTGCCTGGGCTAGCGATGCTGAGATGTGACTCTAGTGTAGCTCTGCCACTGCCCCCTGTATGTGCACAGAGGAAGAAGTGCTGCATGCTGTGGTTGGTGAGCACCAGCGCCGTCTGCCGCGTACCTGTCCCCTTCGGCCACCTCCTCCCCGAGGTCCCGGTTGTGATGTGGTGCAGGGTGCCCTCCTGGTGCTCTGCTCGCTGACCGCAGGCTCTGCAGCATCTGACGAGGCTGTTTACCCAACCACCGAGGGCTGTCTGATCTCTGTCCAGGCTTCCCCAGAGAGCGCCTCAGAGAGCCGTGTCCTGGCGGCTCCCGCCTTCGCTCTGAAGGTTCGTGAAGCTCCTCTCTGCTGCTGGATGCTGGTTCCGATCCATAAGGGAAATGGAAAGCTGGCCAGCTGGGCGAGGGCTGCGCGGAGCTCCTCTAGAACAGTAAACAGTGACTCACTGCTCCTTGTGTCTTCTCTCTGTTCGTGTCAAATACATTGCCTCGCATATGCTCCTGCTGTCTGATTCACGCCGGGAGCGTGGCCCTCCCCTCTCTCCTTACAAATGAATGACAAGCGTCAGTCTGCCCTACAGGGTGCGAAGGCTGTCGGAGTGGGGAAAGGGTTTCCATGCAGTGGCTGAGGGACGGGGCTCTGTGGCACATTGGGGATCCGCGCAGTGCCACGGAGGCTAGGGCTGGAGCTGCCTTCACCTGCTGGGTCTGGAGGTGCCCTCAGTAAGCACATCTGGAGCTGAGGATAACTCGGGGATAAACCTGATGTTTGGGTGACGTGCTGGGGCAGCTGCCTAGGAATCCAGTCCCTGCGTTTGGGAATGAGAGGAGCGTTCCCCACATAACTCAGCGCTGCGCTGAGCTTCGGTGGCGGAGATCCCTGCTGCTGCTTGAGCGCTTTGCTGTTTTGCTGCCCTCTGGAAGTTGTTGCTGGCCCGGCTGAAGGTGAGGGCTGCGTGTTTTCAGTTTGCTGTGCTCGTCTCAGGATGGAAGCTAAACACCAGCGGGGCTGCCTGCCAGGCCCTCGTGTTCTGGCCAGGGTTTTCGTGCAGCGTAGAAAGAGTTTTAAAGCTGGAGTTGATCCGCAGTCATTGGGTGTCGGCGTTGACTTGATGGTAATCCCTCAGTGCGTAACGCGCTTTGAGAGCCCCGTAGCGTGGAAAGTCTGAAGTTGCATTCTGGCATGTTTTCTTTCGCCTTAGTTGCGAACCTCACATGGAGGGCTCTGCCTCGCCTCGGCTTTCTGCTGCTTTCCCCTTCAGAGCGCAGCGATCGCGGGGTGCTCCGGGCTGAGACTCTCTGCATCGAGACAGTGGGGAGCTGCGTTTTTGGGGGATGCTGCCAGTAACGCAGGAGTCTGAGAGAGGGCGAGGGCGTTGGCCAGGCTGCTGATGGATAACTTTATTGCAGAATTACAAGGGCTCTTTATGTAACCCACAGTCAAAACACTGGCTGCGGATCCAAGAGTGGAGCGAGCCGTGGAAGCCTTTGCACGTACCATTGGGGTATTACTACTCACCGCTTTATTTATGTAGCGTCCTAAGTGTGTCATGCTGCTTACAGGATAAAGATGTAATGCAGTCCTCGTTCCAAAAAGCTGAGCTCCTAATTTGAGACGTGATGCAGCAAATGCAATTAAGGAAAGAAGGGCAGCAGTAGGGTAAAGACTAAAGGGGTTGTAGTAATCAAATTGCAGGTGGGTCCCAGCAGACCCCAGAGCAGTGTGGTTGGGGGACACCACCCAGTGACCGTGGGGTGATTTGCTCTGTTATCCTGGGGCTTTTGCCTCATAACTCTGGGAATGCCTTGTCACTGGGAGCTGAGCAGTGCGAGTGGTACCAGTGGGCAGGGTTCGGTCAGTGCGGAGATGTGGTTCAGTGCCAGGGCCTGAGGGAGTGAGGTGGAGGGATGGGTGGGGGTTGGGGAAGGGTTGTGCCCCAGTGGGTGGTGGGCACAGCCCAAACTGCTGGAGCTCAGGGAGTGCTGGGACACCGCTCTCAGCCACAGGGGTTGGGTGTAGATCTGGTGGGATCAGAAGGACTAACGCAATGGAAATAGCATTACAAAAAGGTGGAAGGAAAATACAGCGCTCACCCGGATTGGAAGATTTTGGGCTTGCAGAGAAAGGCTCCCACCAAGGAGGGATCTCCAGGAAGAGATCCTTCCTCAGGGGCAGTCAGCCCTTAAATGAGGCCTAAGAGGGGTGGAGCCAGGCTCCACCCCTTCTGGTTGCACAGGTGAATTGTCTTCACCTGTGCTCCCAGGGCTGACTGGGTCTTTCCTCCAGGTGCTCAATCAGTGGTTCAGGCCATGACTCAGCAGTTCCCATACAGTTGGAGTTGGGTTTGGGAGGCCCTGTGTGGAGCCAGGGGTTGGACTCAGTGATCCCTGTGGGTCCCTACAACTTGGCATGTCCCCGGTTCCATGACTCGCCCAGGGTGATGTGGGTGCTGGGAGCGCACCTGCAGCTCCACCTGCCACAGGTGGCACGCAGTCCCATCCGTGTTTGAAGAGAGCCGTTCCCCGTGGTGCACAGCAGCCCTCCAGCCCCGGTGCCAGCAGCGGCTCCAGCATGGCACACGGCACAGTGCTGTGACACGAGGCGCAGGATGAGGCCTTGCTCCACGGTGCTGCTCTGGTGTCATGGGATGACAGGAGGCGGAGTGGCCGCCCCAGCCCGAGTCTCCCACCGAGTCTTCCACCGCTGCCCGCTTCTGATCCACGACACAATGCATCCCTCCATCGTTGCCACACGGCCCGATCAGTTTTTCCATTGGTGCTTTGAAGCCCCGCCGGGCGCGGATCAAAGGCCTTTCTGTGCGGCCGCACCACCACGGCCTGCCCGCTCCCTCGGCCTTCCCTTTTCCGGCCGTGCACCCCATCCTTGTAGGGCCGGGGGGTGGCGAGGGAGGGGGTGGGGGGGTTGCCGAGGGGAGGAAGAGTTCCTGATGCTGTGGGAATGCGAGCTGTGCTCTGTAAACAGCTGGTGACTCACTGCATAACTATGGCACCAAGTGCCTGCGCTGCGTGCAGGGAGGGGGCTGCCGGCCGCTTCCTTTACGCACTGGCAGTGCTCGGCTCCCCTCGGCCCGTCCGAGCTTTTCCTTCCTCCTCCGTGCCTGCATGGACGTAGGGGTGGGCGGCGGAGGGGAAGCGATGAGGAGGAGGAGGAGGACGGCCAGAGGGCAGCGCTGAGGTCTGAAGGCAGAGCCTGGCGCAGGTCAGCGGGTTGCCGGGCGATGGAGGGGTCTGTGGGGCCTGCGGGACTGGTGCCATAAGGGAGGGGCTGCTAGAGCCGTGCGTGGGGAGGAGAGCAGCGCGGGGCTCGGGGAAGCGCTGTGCGCTGGTTGCTCCGAGCTCCATTCATCACGGAGCAGGGCTGGGGCGCGCGGCTGTCCTTGGCCCTCCTCTGGTGGGTGCGCGGCTCTGGGCTGTCTCGGGCTGAAAAATGGAGGAGGAACCTAAATACACGCCCCGATAGATAGCCGGGGTGGTGTCCTGTAGCCCCGCAGCCCACCTTGGCACCCTGCTGCCTCCGCCCCCCGTTCACAGCTATGAATGAGTTTGTTTACTCTCCGCCGACTTGGTGATGTCTTTGCACAGACATGACCTGAAGTCATTATTGCTTTTGGGCTTCTCTGTTGCCATGACGACTGTCTCGGGGTTGGCTACTTTCCCAAGGTCACCATGGCAACTATCAGACGGGAATCATGCTTGGGATGCTTTGGCTGGATTTTTCATGAATGATTAGGATGTGTGACACGACGCAGACGTGAAAATGGGGAGGGTTCGGGCCCGGCCGGGTGGGGGAGAGAGAAGGAGAGGACTCCGGCAGACAGACGCGGTGCCGCCGGCTGCGCAGCCCTCGGAGCCGCGCGTCGGGGGGGGACCGGCGCGGCGTGGAGCCCTCCCCGGCGGGGAGCGACGGGCGGAGGCGGTGATGGTGGCACGGCTGCGCCCGCCTCTCCCGGGGTAGGTACCCGCTGCGCCGCGGTGCTGGCGCGCTGCAGGGTGATGGTTTTAGGGGGGACGTTGTTGAGCTGCCGCTGGGTGTTGTCCTCGGCTAAGGTGAGCGTGAAGGGCAGCGTCTTGGCGGAGGATGCTGTCGGTGGACGCGCGTCCGCCTCGCCAGACAGCATCAGGCCGCCGGGCTGTGAGCATCGTCAGGCAGCGGGAGAGCCGAGCTCCTGCCGTGCTTTGTCATCGGGGGGCTTTTGTTTGTGGTGTCTGGGTTTTCTGGGAGCGCTGGGTGGGGACGGTGCTGGGAGCAGGTGACAAACCAGGCGGCTTATTTCTGTCCTGCTGATTCAGTGTCAAGCTGGGTTAATCAGCATCGAAATGAGAATGGAGTTGTTGTCTTGTGGCTTTTCGGTGCCTTTTATGAGCAGAGGTAACTCTTCAATCAGTCCCTAATAGGGCGTCCAGAGTGTCCGGATGCCTCTGGAGGGAGGTGAGCGAGCGGGGCCTGGGCAGTGCATGGCTGCCAGCACGGCTGCGGCGTGACCACGTCCTTCCCTCCCTGCCCTGTCCTCGCTGCGCTTAAAAACGAAAGGCAAGGGCTTGAGCATTAAAAAGCAACATGACTATCAGTACAAATTTTTCCTTCTTACACCTGTGCAGAGGGGTCTGATCTCTGAATCCGCCCTTGTATGGTTTTATTTCCTTTGGTGGGGTTTTGGAGTTGGGGTTTTGGACTGCGTACTGGGTGTCTGTCCCGTTAACCTACCTTCACGTCTGAGATTTGTCTAACCCGAAAGTCTTGTTTTGTGTTTTCCAGTTGCAATTTCTGAGCAGTTTTGTCCAGAAGACTGTGCTCAGGTTATGACGACTAATCCCAAACCGAACAAGGCATTAAAGGTAGGGAAGAGGCCGCGCTGGGGGGGCTGGGTGGCGGGGGAGGCTGCGGCAGAGCCGTGCTCACGCGGTGACTGTCGTACATGGCACATCTCCTCTTTTCTTCTTCTGGGAGACTCCTACAAATGGGTGCTAATGTAATTTCCTTTTATCTGCAGAAAAGTTCTCTAGGGAGACAGGTAGAAGAACATTGGTTGTACTTAGAAGCCTGAGTTATCTGCAAGAGTGTAGGGCCGGATTGTCCCATCTGCTGCCTGGGAGACATCTGGCCATTGGTAGCGTCCCGAAAGCCGTGCTCCCAGGCCTGACAGTGCAGCACTTCTGTCCTCAGGGCTGAGATGCGCTGAGGAGAGGAAGCTCCCACCTGTTTTCTCACATATCCACAGGACAGTCAGTGCCTTGGGCATGCCTGCTGTATGGTGGACCATGCGTGCGTTGCTCATGCTCTGCTGTGGTTTTTCTTGTGTCCTGGCTCTTCGTTCCAGGTGTCTACAGTCTGTGAGGGGTCAAAATAATAGCGTCTTAAAGGCTCTAAAAACAGCTGTGGTAGCAGGCGTGCTTGAGAGAAAAGCACGAGCCCTTGGTATCTCTCTCATGTACCTTCAAAGTCAGGAAAACCAAATCAGACCAAGTGAAGCCGAGCGGGCTTGGTTTCGCTCAGCACTCAGATGAGCAGCCTTCAATGAAAAGCCGCGAAATGCGGAATGAAACCCCGCACACAAGTGGCTGTTCTGCTTGTGAGACTGCTGCCCTGGTGACCCAGCATAATGCTGATGAACGGTCTCCCTGATAGGGTTCAGTGTGAATTCCTGACAGAGGAACACGAAAGTCTTCCGTCTCCTTTTATTTCCTTAAAAATCTCACTGATCAGTTCAAAGTGGGGCGTAAGGCTCGCTGCTGTCCCCGACTTGAGAGGGTGACCCAAACCCAGACGGGAGCAGTGCTTGTACCTCTGCCATGTGTCACCGCGCCGGGGCAGTGACCGAGCGGAGCACAAGCTCTGGGAAGTGCTTCGGGGTGTTTCCATTTGGGCTGGTAGGGTGCTGAGGGGAAGCCTCTCTCTGCCGTCCCCATCAGCCTCTCCTGCAGGGCTGCCGCTACCCCTGTGCCGTTGGTGTTTGCAGGTAAAGGAGGAGTCGGGAGAGAATGCCCCAGTGCTGAGCGATGATGAACTCGTGTCAATGTCCGTACGGGAGCTGAACCAGCACCTGCGGGGTCTCACCAAAGAGGAGGTCATCCGTCTGAAGCAGCGGAGGCGCACGCTGAAAAACCGGGGCTACGCCGCCAGCTGCCGCATCAAGCGCGTGACTCAGAAAGAGGAGCTCGAGAGGCAGCGGGTTGAGCTGCAGCAAGAGGTGGAGAAGCTGGCCAGAGAAAACAGCAGCATGAAGCTAGAGCTGGACGCCTTGCGCTCCAAGTACGAAGCACTCCAGACCTTTGCTCGTACTGTGGCGCGAGGGCCTATTACCCCGACCAAAGTTGCCACCACCAGTGTCATCACCATCGTGAAATCAGCCGAAATCTCGTCCAGTTCCGTGCCGTTTTCAGCAGCGTCCTAGTGCCCTCGGTGGGGGAACTAGCAGCCTTTCAGAGGGGGTGGGAGGAGGCTCTTATGCATTGTTCCGGAGTCCTTGGTCACGTCAAGAATTGGCATCTTAAACAACTCTCTTCCAAAAGTGCAAAAAAAAAAAAAAAAAAAAAAAAAAAAAAAAAAAAAAAAAAAAAAAAAAAAAAAAAA
>NC_034421.1:2802383-2851435 GCF_002078875.1 Numida meleagris
CACCTTCAAAGGGAACTTAACTGGCTGCTTCTCTCTGGACTCGGTGGCTCCATCAACCCCTCGTGTCCGGGATTTGAGCTCTGTCTGCAGTACAAGTTGCAAAATCTACTTCCTCGCCCCTGCCTCCCCGAGCCCCTCGCAGCCGTGGGCCGCGTTCCAGCTGGGAGAAGATACCTGAGGAGCCTCCAGAGCCTTCGTGAATGATGCTCAAGAGCCGGGAAACAGATGGACCGTAGAAATCATCGTGTGAGATGAATGTATGGAAAAGAGTTTCCTTTAGTGGCATCCTACTCCTTGTCAGAAGGGTCTCCCCTTCCCTCCCCGCTTCCATCTGCTGTTCCGAGGGCAGGGAAATAGGCATTTTGGTTTGAATTTCATCCTGCTACGAGTGGATGGGAGTGGGAGGATGCTGGAGACTAATGCTTGGGTCTGACCACACCCACTAGGAATAACCTTTTGTTTTCAACCCGTGCTGTTAAAATATGGAAAAATATATATTTTACATATTTTAATATGCCTCACTACCTGTGTGGCCTATGAAAAACTACATTGCAGCCTCCTTTATTCCAAGCCCATGTTTCCCGATAGCTCCTTCCCTAAGGTGTCCTGTGAATTGGGTCTATTTATGCAGTGTATTTCTTCCAAATGATCCGCAGTCTTGAAACGGCGGCTTCTTTTATTTTATTTTTTTTCTGGATTCCGTGAAGCTTAGGGGAAGGAGGCACGGTAAGCGCTGTGAAGGGCAGCGTGGTGGGGAGGAGAAGGGGAGACGAGGAGGAAGAACGCTGGATGTATTGCCAGGTGGAGGCAGAACCGACTGCGAGGCAGCGGGGCTGTTCTGCTGGGATCAGCACTGTGAGGACGGGGTTGTGCAGAGTGTTTGGGAAAGGTGTTTTTAAGCACTGAAGTGTAACTAGAGGGCCATAGCACAGACAGGAGGAGTTAGAGCCTCCTCTTTGGTGGAAGCGTTGGTAGGTGAGCAGGGAGCATCCCAGCTGCAGAGCTGGGCTCGCTGGGCTCTGCTGGCCAGGGAAGGGCTACGGGGAGGTTGGCTGGGAGCTGTACGAGTCCTTTCTTCAGTGTTCAGACAACCTGTGTGACTGTGACCCTGAAACTTGATGCTCCCTCGTGGGAATCTGTGAAGTACCCCAGGAGACACGCGGAGGGCAGGGTGGAAATCGATGTGCGTAGGGAATGGGAGAGTTGGGACCGAGAAGTCGTGCGTGTGGCTCCGAGCAGTGGTTTGGGAGAAGGATTTCTGGCCCGGCCGTGGGCAGGAAGTGGGAAGCCAAGAGGAGGAATTCTGCTGTCTCACAGCAGCGCTGAAAAGATGAATGTTTCCAGGTCACTGTAAAAATAGCTATGTTGGTGTTTGTGTGTTCTGTTGGTTTTTTTTTTTTTTTTTATTATTTTTAATTTTCTGTTTGAAGTAGGAAAGAAAAAGGGACCGTGAGTTTTGCAGGGCAGAGACTTGTGGAATGGACGATGCCTGTTGTTGTGCAGGTGAGAAGAGAATGAGACTGCTGATGGATGAGGTGAGGAGGAGAGCTTAGAGGTCTTGGGTTCTAGAATAGAAACCAGAGATGGCAGGGAATTCACCAGTGTTTTGGACTGAAAGAGAACTAATCGAGTGCCACCGTTGCCTCAAAGGGGACAGTAGGCTGGCATCCACCGCCCTATATGATTTGTTGTTTGGGGCTTTGTCTTGTCTTGGGAGGCATTAAGTTTGCAGACTTCCAGTGAAGCCCTTCTTGTCTTTAGAAGAAGTTAGCTTGCTTTTTCTTTTTTTTTTTTTTTCACCTTGTCATTGGAGTCTCTGGATTCCCCAAGAGGGCTCTTTGTGAAGTAGGTTAATGAAAAGAGGAGCCTCGGTTCTTGTTCAGTCCTCGACACCTATGCTCCTGACCTTACGGAGCTGGGAAGGGTGCAGGTGAGCTGCTGCCTGAAGGCTTGTGACCCCTGCCAGAGCCGCGTGTGCCGGGGGGGAGCAGGGAGTTTCCTTCAAGTGATTTTCCAACGCACGGAGTTTGGATGACACTTAGCGTTACCTCATTTCTCCTCCACTCCCTCCCTATCTCCTAACAGGCAGATCGATGTCCTGTGTATCAGTACCAGTTATTGACTCCCACAGCAGAAGCTGAGGAAGAGAAAAAATGTTACTGTCATTTCCTGGTCCTCTCATGTTCTCCAGCTCGCAAACATTGGAAACTTTCCCAGACCTTACAGGTGCCTCCGAAAACAGGCAAAATGGAGACTCCTGGCACTGCTGGGGCTTTAAATGAAAACTTTAACGAAAAAGGCCAGTTGACTTGTAAACGCCCAAATGCTTCCAGTCTTTAGAACAGCTCCAGGGCTCCATAACATTCCTGGCTAGATAGAAACACCCTCGGGCTGCCCTTGGCCACCCCGCCGGGGAAATCAGACCAGCGGCACGGAGGGGGATGGAGGTCGAACTTTGTTCCGTGGGGTCTTCTTGCTGTTGGAATGAGTTGAGAAACATATCTTTATGTGGCGCTTCCCTTGCGGCCGAGTATTTCTTTTTTTTCCAGTTCTTGGAAGGGTGCCAAAGGCTTGTCCAAGTGATTGCTAGTTTAGTGCTGGTAGGCACTTCAATCTCTGGTCACTCGATAAAGAACAAGAGGCCTGGGTGTTGTTAAAGCTGTTGATACCATAGCCATGGTAGGTAATCCATATTGGATATCCATAAGGACCACGTGGAAATATTTAAAGAGAGAGAAATATATATATAAATATATAATTATATACATTTTATCGTACAGATTTTTCGTAAAAAAAGAAAAAAAAAAAGATAATTTTTTTTCCAAGTTTGATACTGTAAATCTTTATTAAAAGAAATCGCCAGTCCAGGGCTCCCTCCCTGGGTGGTGACCTGGAGGGGAATGAAATGTCCTGGCTAAACTTCCACAGAGGGATCAGAATTGCAAGGTAACGTGGAGGGAGGAATGACCCGAAAGCTGTTGACCACCTTGGAGACCCAGCTCCTCCACCCTCCGCCCCGGAGGGCCCTCCAGCTTGGGGTTGTCGCGTTGCATTCCTCTGGGGTTTGGTTTGTTTCTGTTTGTTATTTTTTTTTGTTGTTGTTGTCGTTCTGTTTCGTTTCACTCCGTCCTGCCCTTGCAAGCCTGACACCCGGGGCGAGCGCGGCGTGGGGAGCCGGCTGCTGCCGCGGGGTCACCGGGCTCTCCCTGCCGTGGTGCCTCGCGCGTCTCTTCGCTGCGCTATTTCGGATGCTGGGCTGCCCTCTCTGCCCCCATCTTGTTCCGCAGGGCTCTGAGGCCGAGCGCTGGGATCCTCTCCCCCGGGCCTTTCTTCCCCCCCTCCGCAGCACAGCGTGGCTACTGTGCGATGCTGGAAACAGCCCAAAGCATCCGCCCGGGTACCTCGGGGCAGCGAGACATCCTCGGTCTCTTAGGTGTCTTTGAGCTCTCCAGTGGCAGTGGGGAAACCTTTCCCTCCAGGGCACCCTCCAGACCCCCCCCACAGCAAGTCAGCATCCCGGCTCTCGCCCAGCTCTGCCGTCTGATGGAGGAGACCGCAGTGCCCCAGTGCCCCGGCTGACAGAGCAGCAGCGGCAGGGCTGGGCTGCGGAACGGCTCGGACCCAGGGAGGAGGAGAAAGTGGCATTTATTTTCTTTTCTTTTCTTTTTTTTTTTTTGTTTTTTTTTTCTTCCTCTCTCAAATCATTTAAACTTTGTCGTCATGATTGTTTTTATTTAAAACGAAGAAACAAACAAAAAAGGAGAAAAAAAAAAACACACACAAAAACGAAACAAAAAAACGAAGAACTTTTGTAACGTGGATTTGTTTTCCTTCGTCTGTATTTCAGTCTGCTGGGGTGTTTCTGTAGATGGTGGATACTTGCTTTCATTTTTTTAATGATAGAAGTCTTCTGTTTTAAGTTGGGTTTTTTTTTTTTTTGTTTTTGTTTTTTATCACCAGCTCATTCTATCCTCTGTGGTTACTCAGTAATTTCATTTCAATATTTATTTTTGTGCTGCTTTTTTATTATAAAATAAATTATTGATATACCAAGCAATGTGGATTCCTGTTTGTAAGGCGAGTAGCCCTGTGTATGTGTCCATTACTTTCTCTTGACAGCCACAACGTAATTTATTGCTGTAAATTTAGCTGCAGTGACTGGTTTTTTTTGTACCTTTCCAATAAAGCATTTTCTGGTTTCAGACTTGCCCTGGTGTATGGTCAGCGTTTTGGAGCTTGAGTTGATTTTCAGGGGCGTGCTTTCCTTGTGCAGCTGGCCACAGTGGTGGTGCTGGGATGCAAGCTGGGTGAAGGCGAGCCTGCCTGCTCCTCACCTCCAGCAAGTGTCTGAGCTCGCCCACCTCCCAGCCACACCGTGCTGCTGCTCCCGTGTGTTCGGGCTGTGCTCCTGTCCAGGCTGCTTATCCCATAGGGCTCCCGCTTATCGTGTTTCCTGGTGTGTTTGTGCTCTCTGCCCGGAGCACGTGGGAGCTGCCGCGGTGGCGGTGCTGGGAGCGCCCCGTGGGACTTGGCTTGGAGACCTTGTGCTGTGAAACAGGTCGCGGTGCTGGGGAGAGCCGCTCCCCTCGCCCGTGGGGTTGTGAAATATCCGTCAGTGCTTCCTGTGCAACTGCTGCTGAATAAACAGCTTTAACTCCTTCAATCGATATTTCATCGTTCTCTTTTTCCCTATCAGTTCATCCAGGCTTTAAAGCAATGGGAGAGCTGGGAGCTGGGAGCTGCGTGGGCTTTGGTTCCCTACCATGGTCCTCTTTTTTACGGGCAGCTGAAGGAGGAAACCTGCACTGCGCTGGGCCAAGGCAGCGTGTCGCAGGTGGACGTGGCCAAAGGCAGAAGTAGGGCGGTGTATGGATGAGCAGCAGGACTGGTGGTGTGTGGTGGTCACTGGGTGCCGCAGATGGGGCTGGCTGCCTCCTTACCCGGCTCCTGGGCAAAGAGCAGAGATGCAGGGCAAGCCAGGGGGGTTGCAGGCACAGTGGGGAGCAAGATGGAGGAGGTCACCGTCCCCTGCTTCAGCTCCTGCCCGTGGAGAGGACAGCGAGGAGCTGGTGATGGCAGAGGGATTTGGGACGTTGTGCCCATCTCAGGGATGGAGCAGCAGCACTCTGGAGGACACGTTCTGCTGAGGTCACCTTTGGTATTTCAGCCTCTGGGGGGGTTTTCCGAGCTGAGCCCCCCTCCTTTCAAGGAGGTCCGGGCCGTGGCAGCGCGCTCCTTGGGGCCGGCATCGCGCTGCGGGCTTGGGTGCGTCCCAGCTGGTTTGGTTCCTTTTTTTTTTCTCCATGTTTGGCTTGCAAGAAAGACCTGTTTTACATATAATACAGTAATCAGGACTTGACATAAACAGGCAATTGTTACCGTCTGCAGTGGGAATTGCACCTGCTGGCAAGAGCAATGAATGCAGCCCATTATGTGCTGGAGTTGATCATTTGTGTAATGAAGTACAACTGCGCTTCTTGCTGTGTTCTTATGCCAGTCTGCATCCCACAAGCATGCTGGCAGATGCCCTGTCATCACCTCACAGTCTGTCCTCACCCAGGGGGTGAAGCAGCCTCTGTCCCCACAGCTGCAGCCCAGAGGGGCTCAGAAGGCTGAGATGTTCACTGAGATGTGGCCCTGCTTCCCTGCCAGCCCTGTGACCAAGTCACAGCCTCGTTGGTGGCAGCAGGGTCCCACTCCCTGGATGTGCCGAGCGCTTGGCTCTTGTTTACAGACCTGGTGACACAAAACATGGGAGCCCCAAGGGCTGGGCAGGTACAGGCAGCAGAGCTCCAGAGCAGAGGGCTTGCAAGACTGGCTCAGCCACAGCCTGCCCATGTTGGCTTCACGTTTCCAGCATGATAAGATACTTCTGATAATAATAAGTAGATTCGTGTTGTTGCTGCTGGGCTTGGCTCGGCTGCAGAGGACCCAGCAGCTCGGAACTGCTGCATCCACAGCTTTGGAGGAGGTGCAGTGCATGGGGGGACACGGTGCTTGTGGAGGGAGAGGGATGAGTGCAAGCCCTGTGGGAACGTCGGAGTGTGGAGGATGCTGTGTGTGCAGGTATTTCTGCTGGGCCAGCAGCAAGGGGCAGGGAGGACGCGCAGCTTAAGAGCATCAGCATTAGAGCAGGAGCGGGCAGAGTGTGGGCTCTGCTCGCTGAGCTAAGTGAAAACGCTCGTTCAGCCCGTGGTAGAAACTGCTGTTTATTAGAAAAAAAAATCATAAATAATTTCCTCTTGCAATTTACACTTTGCAGCTCAAGAGCAGGGAACAAAACAACACTAGGAGCTGTAAAACAGCTATAAGCCTCACCCATGAGTTTGTTTGCCATGTGACTGCAAATCAAAGGCTCCAGACTTGCCCCTGTCCTTCCACTGCCCAACTCCCACCCCAGCCAGCAGCTGGCCGGTGCCCAGAGAACTTCCCTAAGGGATCGTCTGATTAGCAGCAGGGGAGCAGAAATAGGAGAAAATAAAATTGGAGAGGAAGTTTAACAGAAAGACAGAGAAAATCTGTCGGGCTCAGCCCCGCGTGCCTTCCTGGAGCCCAGACAGGGTGATGGAGTTGTGGGATGCTGTGGTTCTCTGGGAAATGGCTCACACAGCCCTCGTGCTGCTGAGCTCCCCAGGGCCTCCAGCATCCGCTGATTCTGGTCCTGCAGCACTTCTTGCATGCAGGGACAGGGGATGGAGAGGAGTTAGGAGGAACAGACAGTTCCCGGCCGGTGCATTCCTACCACCACCAGTCACAGTCTGGTTCCCTAATAATGGCTCTGATAAGAAAGCTGGAATCTCTTTTAACTCCTGATCCGCTTGCAGATAAGTGGGTTCAGACATAAACAAGTGCCTCTTGTCACTGCAGCTTTCAAGAATGCAGCTGCAGGAGCGTGCGGTGAGGTCCAGGAGAGGTCCCACCGCTGCTCCCGGGAGATCTGCTCCGGCAGCTGCATCCCCATCTGGAGGCCGAGGAGGATGAGTTGCTCTTCCTCCGGGTGAAGGGCTCCTGCACAACTCTGTAGGCTTTTAGAGGGGAAGGGGAGAGGAAAACGTAAAAATAAGGCATGATGTCTTTCAAATGTTACCGGGTTTTGAGGTGAAGTGAAGTCACCTTCCTGCTCTGCTTTTCTGCCTGGGCCCTGGAGATCATTTTTTAGCCAATGAGGAGAAACTAGAGCAGAACCGTGCTGAGAAAAGCATTTCTGTCAGGCCTCAGTGCTGTTAGCAGGTAAGAGGAGGGTGAGGAGGCCAGTGTGTCCAACGGCACTGCGGGGGTCCTGGCTCACTGGGAACCCAGCAGGGGTACGGGCCAGGGCTGGCACCCAGACACTGGCAGTGAAGCAAAGAGCCCAGTCCCTACCACCCCAGAGGCAAGTCAGATGCTGGCACTATTTTAACCTCTCCCTGGTTATTGCATCTTCCCTTCTAGGGGCTGGCTTTATGAGTAGAGTTCCTGGCTCTCCTCCTTTCAGCATGCCAGCGAGACCAGGTTGTCACAGACTCCAGAGAGTCCCCTCTTCCTTGCATTTAAGCCTGTCCAAAGTCTCTGTCCCCTCGGACATCTCCTACAGCTCCTCATCTGACAGGATCAGCACTCTCTTCTCGATGTTTTTGCTCTTCCTGCCGCCTGCTCCCTCCGCCCTGCAGGCCACGTGCCCGTTCTCGCCCGGCGCCTTGTGCTCTGCGTCCTGCATGGCCTGCTGGGTGTACTGCTGGTAGGTGGGCGAGAAGTTGTGGATGGCGTCCTGCACGATGTCCTGCGGGCTCATCGTCTCCTTCAGCCCGCTCGAGATGCTCTGCATCGGGGCAAGGTTTGCTGAAAAACAGAGCAGGAGGGGATGGGACATCAGATGGCCAACAGCCCGAGAGCTTCAAGACTGCAGTGACACATTTCCTTAGAAATTCAAGATCGTGGCCTCATCGTGGGCCACTTCTCACTGTGGGACAAGGGAGTTCACAGTGGGGAGCACCGAGGAGCAGGAAAGTGAATCCAGCTCTACGTTTCAAAGAGGATGGATCCTCTCCAGCAGTGTGTGCCATAATACCAAAATCCCCTAATTCTGCCTATCCACACCAAGGTATCTTCCTGTCACAAGGGGTTGAGGGAGAAAGTAGTCACGGAGCACAGGAGGAGACTCCTGTACTGTTTTTTATCATCCCACTGGTAATGCTAAAGAGGTTGTCCTTTCCTTTATCCACTGATGAAAGAAGGCAGAAGAGAGGAGCAGTTACCTGTTGAGTTTTCTTTCTTCTCTCTGTACACCTGGCAGGTAAATGCGTAGCGCAGGGCAATGGAAGCAAAGAGCATCTCAATGCAGATGATAAAGTTCTGGTAGCCAGCAGCCACTGTCCCAGCTCCCACCTCCTTCCCGTCGATGATCTGAACTTCAGGGATCACCCCGCATTTCTCCAGGATTGCCAGCAGTGTCCCTGTGCAGGGGAAGGGAAAGGGATGAGCTCTGGACCACCCCCCTGGGCTGCATGGTGCTGTGAGAAGGCTGGGACGCACCTTGCCAGAAGGAGAGGAAGATGACTGCCTTGATGGTGATGAACTTGAGGACTGGCTCGAACGGGCGCAGCAGGTCCATGGTGGCAAAGTAGAAGAGGAAGAGGGCGTAAAGCGCCAGGCTGACAGAGAAGTTGTAGATGATGGTGATGTAGAGATAGCCACTTCGGACACTGCGGGGGAGAGCAAGTTGCTGAGTGAGCACAGCCAGAAGGAAAGAGGGAAGCAAGGGAGCAGGGGCTGCGGGGGGATGTGTGTGGCTGTGCCACGGGGGGCAGCCCAGCCCAGCCCAGCTGGAGAAGGTGGGGAGCAGAGGCTGCTGTCACTTTTCCTCTCATGGTGTGACCTTTTGTATTTTGGCCCTTGGGTGTTTGGTCCAAATCTTGCCTGAGGTTAGTGAGTCTGTTCTTGGGTTCTTTGGGCTCCGCGTGGTCTCACTACCCGGGGAGGGCCTGCAGGTCCCCCCATCCCCTCTGATGGAGCCGGGACCATCCTGTCCCCTTCCCCCAGGAGATGCCCTCCTCCCAGCCCCACCCAACATCCTCACTTGAAGTCCCCGTCATGGTACTTCCCGAACGCCTGCAGGATGATGGTGACGATCGCCATGAGGGGTTTCACAATGCAGAACTGAAGCGTGGCCTGCACGGGAGAGAAACTCCATGCACAGGGCAGTAACGACCTCCTGCCCCCCCCAGCCCCATCACAGCCAACTGTCTGCTGCTGGGATGGTGGAGTGAGCGCTTCCCCATTGCAGGAGTGATCTGAACCAGCAGACAGGAGGGAGCAAGGCTGTGCCTCCTGAGCGCTCCCAAAAAGCAGCATAGCCACTCTGAGGAGGGGGGGGACCGGGTGGCTCAAGGACAGAGCGGTGCCAGGCTCCAGCCCGCAGCGCAGCACTGGGCAGTCAGGGAGCCAGCCGGCCAACCTGGGACTGGGCTGAGATAAAAATCTCAGCGCTGCAGTGGGAGGGGACCCTGACTCAGCAGTGAGTCAGAGCAAGGACAGCGAGCGCAGCGCCCTGCTGCTGGCCAGGTGCCGACAGAGAGAAAAATAATGAGCATCTGGGTGAGATTTGCCTTTGGGTAAGGGACCCACCACGACACAGCCCCAGGAGCCGCTGTCCCTTGCCGCAGAGGGGAGCTGCAGTGCTCCCCACTGGGTACCCACCTGCTTGCAGAAGCGCAGGAACCCGATGGAGTAGGACATGCCCTGAAGGCAGCAGGTCCCGTACAAGCAGCTGGACCTGGAAGCAGAAGGCGAGGAGATGCTGTTGGGCAATGGGATGGGGAAAGCAGGCAGAGGGCTGAGGAGCTGGTGGTGTGCCACCACTTACGCAATGGGTTTCCCTCGGATCTCCGTCATGATGGTGCTCTCCCCACCGAGGTACTCGAAGCACAGGCTCAGGAAGCTGTAAATCACGAAAGCTGGCAAGGAAAGGGCAAGCACAGTCAGCAGGGCTGGTGAAAATCTGGGGGGGGGCTTACATTTCACCTCCCTTCCTGCTCAGATGTCTCCTCATCCACCCAGCACGTTATCAGGGTTTGGGATAACGGTGTGGGTGGGTGGGAGCCTGGGTGGGAGCCCACTGGCAGGTTGAATCCACCTGAGCCAGATGCACTGTGCCACGTGTACAGAGTAAACATGTTTTGCTGCAGACACAGCAGCTCCATCGTGCACACACAACCCCTGCAGGCAGAGCACGTGGTGAACATAGGATGTACCGGCAGCACCCAAGGGTGCACATCTGAACGTGCCCAGGAGGAGGGCGATGGCCAGAGACCTTCATGGAAGGACATTAAACTCAACTCACGAGCTCTCTCTGCACCTCAGAACATCCCAACTGCCTGATTTCATTGGTAAGTCTGCCTTTCTCTTTGGAAAAACAGGTTTTCTACCTCAAAGGTCAGCAAAAAACCTTTTCCCTGGGAGTGTGGCTAGATGCTGGGCTTTCGGAGCCTGCGGGTGCCCCCTGGGCCACCTCTCCCCGCTGCTGATGGAGCAGGAAGGGGGAAAGCTCCATATGGAGGCAGGGAGAGCTCAAAGCAAAAACAATGGAGATCCAGCACTGTGTGCAAGCCAGGATGCTCCAGAGACACGGGGCAGAGGAGGAGAGCCCTGCCCTGCTATTAGCATCCCAGCTGAGGTAGCTGCCCTGTGCTCACCCTCATAGCAGTCGCGCACTGAGTCGAAGTAGACATAGTACTGGTGGCTGCCGAGGAGCAGGAGGCTGAGCCATGAGTCGAAGGCATAGATGGGCACGATGAAGAGGATGCGGATGATGTAGCGCTGCTCCTTGGGGATGGTGTAGTTCCTCAGGTGCATGTAGATCTGCAAGGGAGAGCACATCTGTTGTGCAGAGCTGTGTCTAGGACCGATGAATCTGGGCTAAATTTGGTGCTCGGAGGCAGTGGCTCACTCTGGGGCAGCCCCAGCAGCGTGGATCTGTGCAGCATCCCAAAACGTGCCTGCTGGTGGGGAGCTGCAAGGCTGCATGCCCAAAGGCACAGCGGGACGGTGCTGGATGAGCTCCCGCTGAGTGCTGCCTTGTGCCTCCCCCAGCTCCAGCAGCCAAAGGGTAAAGTCCACCCTCCTGATGCAGAGATTTCCCCTCCACCAGCCGCAGGAGGAAACACTCACCTGGGGCAAAGGATTTGCAGTGAGATGGTGGGAAGCGATAGCTTTGCCCCAGCGCTAACCCGGAGCTGTGACTCCATCCTGCCCATACCTGGTGGAAGGTGACGATGAGCGCCGACCACACGAAGATGCCGGAGATGACCCGTGCTGTTGTTGTGGTCAGGAACAGCTGCTGGCCGTGCTGGGAGTCGTTGTGAGCAGCCGTGAGCACGGTGAGGGCTGGGGATGGGGTGACGGCGGCCAGCCTGGCAGCTGTGCCCGGCCCTGGGGAGCTGGGTGCCGCAGGAGAGGGCCAAGCACGTGTGGCATTACTCATCTGTGGGAGGGAAAAGCACGGGGAGTGGTGTGGGATGGAGGTGAGCTGGTGAGGGGGAGGGTCCCAGCAAGTTTCCCAGCCCACAAATCTCCGGTGAGCTTTTCTCCTCCCCACGCCTTTTCCAAACATGTCCCTCTGCCTGTTCACCACGGTCAGGGCTGCTTCTCTCAGCAGGAAAATGGAGATGTCCTTCACGAGCAGCTCTCCAAGGAGGTGTCTGTAGTCCCCATGTCCCCCAAAACACACACTTCTTTCTCTCAGCCATGCTCTCTCTGGTTTTCCCAGGGTCACTATCCCTGCCCACACTCTTGCTCTCAGGTGTTCACACCTGCAGCTCAGGACCTCTCCCACTGGGCACCAGAGGCTTAAGAGTTAAAATCTCCTCCTTCCATGATTAAAACCAGCCTCTTATCAACAAGCTGTCAGGACACCAACATCTCTATGGACACCAAGATCCTTGTGGTCCATCCCCGAATTTGGCTTCTTTCCTTCTGAGTGACCTGCTAGTGGCCAGCTCCAGGGTTCATCAGAAGGGGGAGGTTTGGCATCACCGAGGGCGTTCAGTCAGGCAGCAAACCTCAGCCATTTCAGGATCTCAAGGTCCTGGTGTGCCAGCCCAGGCAGCAGCATGGGGTTTGGGGATGCTGGAGCACTCCTGTATCTCTGCAGGATCCTCATGGTCAGTTCTGCCCTCCTCGAAGCCTCTCGCCACAGCGTTCCCAGCACAGAGCACTCTGCAGCTCAGCCAGCAAGGACCAAAATAATAATACGCTCTTATTTATAGGGCAGCTTCATATCTCAAGGCCAACAGATGCACAGGCTGCCATGTTTGGCCTCTCTTTGAGCTATCTATGGAAACCTGCTTTTTCCACAAGTATGACAACAGGAGTTAAAAAAAAGCAGCAAGCAGAGCTCTAACAATATAGACACCCCTCAGCACGCTGTTAATAAACAAAGATTTTAGCTGCTGGGTAACTATTGCCCAGAGGAAAAGCTGTAAGCACAGACTGGTGAGAGGCAAGAAAACATCTGCCAGAGATAAGTGTGGTAGGGGACAACCTTGATCCACTTAAACACAGCAAACAGCTCAAAGCCCAGCTCGCCTGGCGGCTCCTTCTCCATCAACCCCAACCTGCAGCGGGGGAAACTCAGCTGGTGACAGATCAACAGCCCTAAAAATACCTCCCCCAGGCCCCCTCCCACTGCCTGTAAGTGGAGATGCCCGGCGCTGGGTGCCGCGGGCTGGCCAGGACCCAGGGTGTACCTGTGGCCACAGTGGGTTCCCGGGGCAGCAGGAGCAGAGGGTTTTCCTCCGTGCAGCTGTTGTCACCCTGCCCAGGTTGGCAGGAAGCAGGATCCCGGGGAGGGATCTGTTCTTTGGACAGCCCTTGTAAACATTAACAGGAGGCCGGGGAGAGCTGGAGGCACAGGCAGGAGGGAAGAAGCTGTGTTGGGACCCTTCCGTGGCCAGACCCTTCCCCGCAGCCTGTTTTGGGGATGCCCTGTGTCAGGTTTGGCAGTTTTCACTCTGCCCAAGCTTTGTGCTAGGGAATAGCACGAGCAAGCCAGCTCCCTGGGACATGGCAGAGAGCTGTGTTCAGCGCCAGACCCATTTATTCTGCCTTCAACCCGGCGCCGTGCCACAGATGCTTGGCCCAAGCTGTCCTGGCTCCTATTAGCTTTCACAGCCCGGCTGCACAGCAAGCAGCGCGGCACCAGCGGCCTTCCTGGCAGGCTCTCCCGCATTGTAAAACTCTTAACGCGTCGCAGCAAGTCATTAAAAACAAAAGCCTTGGTGCCACTCGGAGACAGGGCTCCCAGCTCCAGAGGTAACCAGATCCTGGCCGTGCAAGGTAGCCGAGCAACTCAATGCAGCCAAGGGCCCATTTGCTTCCAAAACAAAGGCAGCCAGGAGGTGTGAGGGTAATTTTAGCCCCAAAACTCAGCTCGATAGGACGGCACATCCCAGTGACCAGCTCTCAGACGCGGGGCAGACACCTGCTGTACTCTGACTGCCAGCTCCGCTCGGTCCCTGGGATACCGGAGGTGCTCAGTGAGAGCTGAGCTGAAAACCATGGACAGTGCACTCGGTTTGGGCAGGCTGTCTGCAGGATCGCTCCATCCAGCTCATGCTGCTGGTGAGGGGAGATGGCTGACCTGCACCCAGGGATGGGAGCGGCCAGGCTGGGTCCTGCCAGCACCAGGCACTCCTTTCTTGCTGATTCCTTCCAGATAAAGCCCGGCTCGGCATTGTTTATGAGCAGCCTCTCTATACCACCCCCACACCAGCAGGAGGAAGTACCTATAGCACACAGAAGTAAGGCAGAGCAGCACCCAGCCCTCTGTGAAGCCCGTGTGGAGGAGCGGGCGATGCACGCGCTGCAGGCTCTGCCCCACCACCCCCAGGTGCAGGGGGCCGACCTCTGCCCTGCTGGCAGAACCCCACCCATCCACCGTGCCCCGATCCCAAGGCCTCACTCACCCTGCGGGGCTCCTCCAGGAGCGGGCCGTGCCTGCGTCCCGCCGTGCACCTGCCTCCACATCCCCTGCGCCCTCCTCCAGCGCAGACTCCTCCTCCGGGCACCTTCCCAGCAGGACACCGCCAGCCCCGCACCCTCACTGCACCCCGAGGGGCTCAGCCCTCGCCCTCTGTCCCCTCCCCATAGCAGCTGGGGCGGCAGGTAGGGCTTTACCTCCTGCAGAAAAGCTGCCGAACGTACCTTTCCAGTCTGCCCTATTTGGCACTCACGCCCGGAAAGCAAACAGGGCTGGAAGGCTCCGGAGCTGCTGCCCCACGTTTGTGGTGAGCTCTGTGTTGCCTGCCTGGGTGGCAAGAGCAGTTCTTGTTGCGCTTGAGAATTAATCCCTCCTGGAGGACAGCGATGACTAAAACGCAGACATCTGGTTGTACAAGCAGCCAGGCTTGTGAGGCTGTTTTTTGGGGCAGGCCTTCCCTCGGTTTACTGCAGAGCGGAGAGCAAACTTGAAGGACCAGCTGCTCGTGGTCTGATTTATCGCCTGCAGAAAGGCAGCTAGATGAGATGTTGTGGCCCTGAGCATCAAATGGGAGAGACCGCCACGTCCTTTCTTCACCCACCACTGCGTGCGGACCTGGTTGCAAAAAGAACTAGGAAAGCATGGTAGTTAACCAGTGATCAGCTTTCAGGTTTTAACACATGGCGTTTTCAGGGCATAGAAGCCTTGAGCCAGCATATCACCACAGTGGAAGGTGTGATTTACATCGAATTTGCTAACTCATATACGGTTTATAAAGTTGCTGGAACTAAGGACATCACAGGAGCACCAGGAATAGGGAAATATACTGCATTTTGTACTGGGAAAAGATCTCCACTAGCAAACCAAGATGAGCGTTAACAAATTCCACATGGCTCCCTCAGCCCTCCTAGACTGAAAAAGAAAGAAATGTAAAAGAGGGAAAATTTGGAGTTCTGACAGATGCAAATCTTTGATTCTTGGAAGCACAGTTTGGAAAATTATTTTTAGATGAAATTTCTGTCAAGGGCAGCTACAAGCCTGCAGTTCTTAAATGTACTTTTAGAAAAAGTTTCATTTCTCATTATCCTTTAAAATACTGCAAGTAACCATTACTTCAGAGGGAAGAGTCCTTTCAAAATGCATTTTCTGCTTGTCTACTTTTAGGGGATTTTTTTTAGCAACAGAAGTGATCCAGCAACCAGACCTGCATGGGCAATGTACAGCCTCCGTGCCGATTCTGCTGATACCAATGGGACTCAGCACAGCACAGGTCTTCTCTGCCCTGAATCTAAAGGCAAGACCTGGCCTTGGTCTGCTTGGTCAAGTTCATAAGTGACAAAATAGCTTACTTAAAAATTCACTACTCGGTGCTACCTGTTCCAAGAGGAGGAAAAAACAAACGTGCTTTCCAAGCAAACAGCAGAAGTTAGGCTGTTAAGCATTGCGTTAACTCATGTGACCTCACATAACAACACTTTCTTTCAATGGACTTGGCCAACACCCCACTGTGTAACCCCCCCAAGCCCCTTCTGTCCCCGTGTCTCCTCTGACAGGTGCTCCAGGAGAGGGGCAGCTTGTTGCAGGTGGCCTAGAGCAATGCACATGCTGTCTGTCTGAACTGCTAGTACCACATCATATGGAAACAACCAATATTTTGCTTTTTTTCCTCATTAATTTGGGCTCCTTTCTGCCATCCTGCCATCAGTTTTCATGAAATTTGAACACTGCAGTTATCTACCTCTCTTCAAAACATGACTGAAAGTGAAGAGCAGATTCAGAGCACATCAGGATAACAGCAGTCATATAGGAGTAATTTCCTTAAAAATAAGAAAAAAAACAGGCAAGAAAAGTCTTTCCTATTATGCAATTGCTGTTTATTTGTTACAGAGGCTCGTGTTTCAATTGAAGTGATTTTCACAGCAAAAAAAAAAAACACCAAACCAACCATGTAAAATGAGATTCATCAATGTTTCTTTTATTCACTCAGCACTGGGTGTTCCCCTTTGCGGTACACTGTAGCTACAGAGCTTGGCACCCATCGTTCCTCGGGACACAAATGCAGAGCTGTGACGTCTCCCAAATATACATCCCTCCCCAGGTGACAAAAATAAAATTTCTCTTGTATACTGAGACAATTGTTCCCGTCTCATCGCCAGCTATCTGGACTGCAAACCTGTCACAGTAACCAGAACCACAACCATTCTACACAGTAGAGAAAAATTCATCACATTCCTAAGCATGTCCAAAACCAGCACAAAGACATTCCATCATTTTCATTTCTTGTCCTCTTAAAAAAAAAGTGGTGATGAGTCATGGACTCAAGATCATTTCCTTGAATCCAGATGGTACAACTTCACCACACTTGGCAACTTCGGATCACTTCCCGTAGAGCTTGTATTCCTTCCATGGTCTTGTCCTTCAAAGCCATAGCGAGAAGAACAGGTTTGTTCCCAGCTTCCTGAGACACAAATGCCACCAGGTTTTTGGCACAAACGTGGACGAGGGGCTGAAAAGCAAAGGTATAGAGAGGCACACTCACAGCTGGGAAAGTCCTCCCGCATGAGTTAGGAGAGGAAGAGCCCTGCGATGACTCGTCCATGGAGCACGTCGAGAACCTGTCTGTGCTGCACTCTGAGCAGTTCCAGCATGATTGGAAACAGACACACAGCTTGGCTGGTCAGCAAAGCCAAGCCGTGGTACGGGATAATTTAGAAGGCACTTTTTCAACAGACTTAAAATAGAAGAGTTTAGACCTATGAGTGACAGCCCAACAACCCACCCTGGAACAACTCAGCTGGAGCTGCACTTGAGTTCTGCACTGGTTTAGAGTATTTGCTAAGCTGCTGTTGAGAGTCCTCCTGCAATTCTTCCCACACCACCAAACATCAACTTCTATAAAATGATCAGAATGCCTCTATTCCCGTCATAACCAGATTCCTGAGTACCATATTCTCCTAAAATCTTGTTGCTGACCAGGGTATGCTCTGCTGACAAACTCTGGAAGTAAGCTGTCTTGTTTTTGTAATTCTTAGTGAGGCTGAAGCAGGGAAGAGAAGGGATAAAATCTCCTTAATGAGGTTACTTTAACAAGAAGATCCATGTTGTCTAAGTCTTATTGACACCTATAGTTATGTATTTTCTAGGAGGCTGAGCTAACATGATTCTCATGATTTTAGCTGCCAGTGTAGCTTGGAAGCATGTACAATCTCAAATGGGGATGTTAATAGCAACAAGCAGGAAGTCAGCACATTAAAAATCCTCTTCTTAGATTGATTAAGTTGGTAACACGATTTAAAAACACTACGCAAAAAAAAAAAAGCACTTCCTATCTCCAAAATAAAATCCAGAAATGGCTCAGAGGTGGTGCAGTTCAGAATTAGCAGCCATGTCACCAGGCAAAGCAAAGGTTCCCCACCCAGGGAAGGCAGGCTACTGCTGAGGGATGAGAGCTGCATGAAGGGGCAGACCAAATGGGGAACCTACGCGTTGTTACAGTTTTTCTAGTTAAGGTTAGCAAGTAACATCTGACAGCCCAACCCTGATGGAAAGCCTCATAAACTTGTAGCTCTATAACTTTTTGCTTTAATGCTTGACCAGTTGACGCTTTGCAAAATACGTTTCCTTCTGCTTTCTCTCCAGCTCTGTGAAATAGTCGATAAAAACTCATTTTGTTGCAGGAAAACAAATTAAACTTTATCAAGGGCAGGTGCTGGCAGGCGCACAGAGAGAGGGCATCTAAAGTCCATTATGGGGCTGGCAGAGACAGAGGCTGGGGGGAGGAAAAAAAGAGACTCGAGAAGGAAAAATCATTGCAACAGAAAGCCAGGAAAGCTTATCAGAGGCTGTACTTTTGATCTTGCAACCCTTAAAGCAACAGGAGCTGTATCAAATCTTCCACAAACACAGCAAAGCAACCCATACCCTGGATGACACAAAGTCACAGCCCCCCACACCACTGGGTTACGCTGGAGGGCAGATGAACGGGCCTGTTTTTCAGAGGAACCCCTCTTCCTTCAGAAGAAATTTTTACATCAATTTTACCACTATGCAAACACTGCTTAACTACGGTGATTCATCAGCTCCCTGGCAACTTGCGCGGCCCCACCTACCGCATTTCCCCCACTTCTCCCCGGTGCCAGGGTGCCGTGCATCTGCTCTTACCTCATCCTTGCCCAGCAGCACTTTCGTGCTGAGCGAAGGCCTGCCGACGTTGTCGCCTATGGTGTTGGGGTCCACGTAGACGAGCGTCCCCATCTTGCCGTACTGCGTGACCACCACGAGAACGGAGTTGGAGAACGCGGTGCACACCACCTCGGTGCGGACCCCGCGGACCACCTCCTCCCGCTGCCTTGACGTCACGACGGGACTCGCTGCCATTGCTGCGGAAAACAACCCGAGAACGTTAGATGCAAAGCGCGGAACGCGGCTCTAAAAAGCCTCCAACCTTTCATTCACTTGGTTGGGCCGCGGTTCGGTTCGGAGCGTAAAAGCACCCGCAGGTGCGGGGGAGGAGGCGGACGAGCAGCTGTGCGGGGGAACAAACGCCCCACGCGGACGCGCTGCTCCTCGCGGGCTTCCGCACCGCTCGATAACGGCCGCCCCCCGCACCTGCCGCCCCGCGGAGCCCGCCATCCCCTCCCCGTACCCCGAGCCCGGCTGAGGCCCCGCGCCGCCGCCCCGCACCCGGCCCGCCCCGGCGGAAGCGGCGCCCGTCCCCTCCCTCCCCTCCCGTCCCATCCTCCGGCGCGGGCAGATGGCGCGGGGCCGCCATGACGGGGAGGCGCCATCCGCAGTGCCGCGGCCTAGCGCCGTGCCTCTGCCCGTTTGGCGTCGTCATATCGCGGCAGAACGTCCCCACGCCTGCGCTTGGGCCCTGCCCTCCGTGTCCCTGCCCTCCGTGTCCCTGCCCGCACAGCCGCTCTGCTGCTGCGGGGGGAGCGGCGTCACGGCCCCTGAGGGCCCCTCCGTGCCCCCTCGCTCTTGTCCTTAAGCAAAGTGCGTGTGCTGCGGCCCTCGTGTGCTGCTGTAGGAGATGAGTGAAGAGTGCAGAAAGAAATGCTTGTGCACCGTGAGAAATGCACGCAAGTGCCGATTTCTGTTCCATCCACACGTTATTTCGGTGCTTCTAACGCTGTTTTTCAGAGTTACACAAAGCTCTCAAAGCTGGGATTTCTCAGAGGTTTGCAGCTTGGTAGACTTGCACACATGCTGCGGACGACGCTTCTAAAATACAGCCCTTCCTTTCCATGTATTCACTGTTCTATGCTATTCTTTACAAAATGTCCCAGGAAAAGCACTGAACTCTGTGTCACCTCTTCAGGCAATCACTCCTCACAACCTCGAAGTATTTCGATAGAATCACAGAATCACCAAGGTTGGAAAAGACCTACAAGATCACCCAGTCCAACCGTCCACCTATCGCTTAGTGAGGAAACAATACGGGAATGTTCACTGATGTGTGTATAAATAGTGAGTACTCCCGTATGAGCACTCGCATATTTTGGTTCGCTTTAAAACTGAAGCAACACTTGTAGCTACAGTTCCAGGGAGAGCACGTAGGCCCTGTGCTGAGAATGCTTGGAGGCACCATCAGAGAGCAGCAGAGCTCCACGGAAAACGCTTCCACTGGCGCAGGTGGTGGTTGATGCAGGCGGAGAGGCTCCATACCTTTTGGCACCGTGTGCTCTGGCAGCAGATACTGTTTTCCAGCACTGCGAAAAGCAGCGCGCCGCTCTCTTGCTTACCAGCATCACTCAAGGCTTCACCTGTTTGACAGAGATAATAGCAGCTCCTGTCAGCGAAGCACTCCTGGCTCGTGGAGGAGTTTACTCCTGTTCTACCTTCTCTGGAGGGAAATTTTACTTTGAGAAAGGACCGGATTCTTCCTGTCATCCCCGCCAGCCTCTGTTTTATTTTTTGCGTGATGAGAGGACAAAGAGAATCCGCTCTAGTTCAGATTTCCGTGGAAAGAGCTCTGTCCCCTACACTTCACTGATTTCCTTTTGTTTGGGAGCAAAGAGTTATTTTCAACAGTTTCAGTTGATTGGAAACCATTTTGGCATGGGGCTGAGGTAGGATATATAGCAAACGCGTGAAGCAGACAGCAAGAGGTAGCCGAGCCCTGAATTTTCATCACCAAAAATAAATAAATTCAGAAAATAGGGGGGTAGCTTCTAAGGAGAGGGCTCCTATTGCTCATCTGACCCAGGCAGGGTGTGGGGCTTCAAGTGGGCAGCTTGTGGGACCTGCCCGTGGGGGCTGCCTGCTGCCTCCCACTGTGCTCTGCCTAAGAAGTACTTGTGTCTGTGCTTGCACTCTGCTTATCTATAGCGCTTTTCATCCCATGATCCCTAATCACATTGCAAGCATTATTACATCTAGCTTCATAAACTCTCTTTTGACATAAGAGGTTATTAATACACCCCATTTTACGGTCTGAGGGAAATAAAGAATGAAGGCAGACAGCAGTTCAGAAGCCATCACATCCTTGGCTGCAAGACACCAGGTCTCTTCTTCCATTCCCATGCACTTACAGCTAAGGAAACATAAGTCGTGCGTGCCACTATCTCAATTACCAGTGAAAATCAATGACTATGCAGCCCAATACTTTGACAAGAAAAACTACCCATAATATAGCAGTTTTAAACCTTTATTATTATTTATTTGAGCAGTTTCTTACTACTCTTTTTTTTAAAATGCTTAAGTGCCTCTGTGTAGTCTGCTTTTTATAATAATCTCTGCATTTATCTGAAGTGTTTTTATAGAGCTAATGCATGAGATCTGCAGAGCATTAGGAATGTTTCCCACTTCTCTTGAAAACTAGACACAGTGTTTCAGGACATCCATTAATAATCCCTGCTCTTGGGAGCGCCTCGCTATCAAAGTGCTGGGTTGCTTTATTAGTTTACAGGTTATTACTTCTCTAGTTTAGATTTCTCTCTTGTATCTTTTATGATGCAGAATATAGACTGCGAGCTGGAACCTGAGAGCCAGGCTCTGGTCTGCGGATCCAAGGAGAGAAGAAAGGAATTAGTTTGCTCCCCGATGCAGGAGCTGCTTGGGAATTCTTCTGACTCTCGGTTTAAATCAGCTCCACGAGGCAGAGCTGCTGCTCCCCTGGCCAGCCAATATCCCCACGCTCCTTTTCCCTGTGTCAGCATCACAGCAAGGTCGGGAGCACGTGGGTGGTGTGGGGTCAGTGTGCCTTCATGTCAGTGCTCCCAGGGATAAGGAACAGCATCATTTCTTCTTCTGAGAGAGCAGTCTAGGAGATTTGCTTGTTTGTAAGCTGTGTGGGACATACCCCATTTCGTTTGTTGCGTGGAAGGCTAAGCCAATCAATCAGGCATTGCAGAACCTCTTTGAGCCATTTACCTGTTCATTACACTTTTTTTCTTTTCAGTGCAGATTTCAACCTGAGAAAAAACACGGTCTTCTAACAAGGAATAAACCTAAAGCTGAAAAACAAGCTGTGCAGTTTTTGTGTAGTCTGTGGACTGCAGTCAGCTGCATACCTGAGGTGCTGGAGGTGGTTGCAAGCCTGAGGCTGTTGGGTCATCCTGTTGTCTTGTTTTCTTGCATTTGCAACTTAGTGAGGAAACAATATGGGAATGTTCATTGATATGTGTATAAACAGTGAGTACTCCTATATGAGCACTCGCATGTTTTCCTGCCAAAGCTCAGTGTGCAGGGTAGGATTTAAAAACATGTCAGTAAGCCAGCACACTCTGGCTAGCACAGGTACAGCTACATCCAGGTAGCAATGTGACTGAAGCTCTTTGCTTTTTTATTGTTTTTTTTTTTTTTCTTTCAGATTTAGCAAGCTATAAATAGAGTACTCCAGCCCTTATGTAGGGCTTAGTTATGCTGCGTCATTTGTGTTTTCTGAGCTAGAGAGGAGGAGGACTTGAGGTCCAGGAGTCTGGGATGAGAAATGGGCTCCCTTGGTGCTGGGGGAGAGTTTCAGAAAGGGGCTCCTTCTGAGGTTGTAGAACCTGGCATAAGTCAGACAAGTTGCACCTAGAGAAGGACTTGGAACAGCAGTAGTTTTCATGTACTCGGTACCTTGAAAACCAGTGTGTCCTACGTTTCTTTGCAGAAATTATCCAGAAATGACTTTAGCACCTACTGAAATGATAATGGCATTCTTGAGATGTCCAGAATAGCTCCAGAATAGCTCCAGTCTACCTACAAGAGCTCCAGCTGCCTAAAAGACTCCGGATTACATCACGCAGTCGACCTGGTGCTGTGTAACAATAATCTTACTCTCAATATTTGTCATGAGATAACAGCTGCCCGTACCAGGCACTGTAACCAGGGGGTACGGAGCAGATCAAGTCATCATGATGCAAGATTGAGTTTGAGTACAGTTTGTGTAATTTTCGTTTGTGAAATCGCAGCCCTACATCGATGATGACCATGACCGTGCCTGTGGATGGTATCATCCATCAGCAGACCCACCCTGAGAGCAGCAGAAGCTTAGCATTACTGGAATGACTGAAGAAATTATTTCCACGGATCAGTAAAAACAGCAGTCATTGCCATAAAGCTCGCAATGGTTTATGCGAGAGTTTTTTGGTTGCTCATGGCGGTCTGTCAGATGAAAGACAGAGTGCAAATGATGGATTGTAAAAATAATGGTAGCGTAGCTTCAAAGAACAAAACTCAGAGCACTCTTTGTTCTTAAGAAGCATGAAAACAGAAAATAACAACGTTACTCTTGCAGGTACACCGCGAGAATATCAGAGTGTGGTTATAATACTAATAGTATCATCACTTGTATAAATCACTTAATTGTGACAGCAAATTAAATACTGCTGTTGTCTAGAAATCAGCCAGAGTTAAAATGATGCGTCTTGATGAGGCAAATGCTTTGTGCTCTGCCAGTAATATATCAGCTCCTCTTTCAAGTGAGAAAACAATTAAAAACTTGGTTGAAAAGGGCATATTTTCTCCGTGGCCACTGATCCCTCAAGTTCTGGAAATAATAAAGTGTTTCTAATAGTTGTTCATTATTACACAGTTGAAAGAGGAAAAATCCATTTTCTCATTATGCTCAAGGAAGTTATGAAATTGTACTGGGAATATTTGAAAATATGAGAGGCACATAACCAAATGGTTTCAACTTCGACAATATATCATCATCTGCAGCTCATAATGCTACTGTTAACTTTGGGAGTTATCTGTCAGCACACAGAGCGGAAAACGAGAATAAATATTTACTTTTAGTTCTAAATAACAGAGAGTGGTAATGTGGGAGACGGGTCCTGATTTGATTTTGAGGGTTGTGTAACAAGAGTTTAAGAATTACAGGAGGCATTCATGTTGCAGAACTTAATGTGGATATGGAATATGGAAACACTGAGACGCCTCCCAGTGAAGCGGGCAGCTTTGTGCCTGGGTCATGCAAACAGTCCGCAGTGATTTCTGAGCATCGGGAATTCCTCTTGGATGTTGGGTCAAGATGGCTCCATCTAATTTTTAAGTTCTTCATACATTTTGAATACAGGGATGGTGGAAATGCCTGGGGTCGGGATGTTTTGTAGTACACTGATTTTTTTTGTTATCTAGTCAAAATTACAAGACTTAGAACACAAATCATTGTAAATGCTGTAGATGCCCATAAAGAAAGAATAACACATTTTTTGGTCCTGACTTTCATGAAGACATACCATGAGAAGGTGAAAGAATGCAGGTAGACACCCTGCAGTGGGATGTGTAAGCTCTCAGATCCCAGTCCTCATCTTCCAACAGTGACCTGATTCAGTCTCTGAAGAAGTGTGAGATTTAAAGAATCTGGAAGCCATACTGAAGGCCTGTCACAAGACTGGATACAGCTCTATGAGGAATATTTCGATTTAAAAGATTTTGTGAGATATAAACATATGCTGCACAAATTTGTATTTAGAAATATCTCAGATCCTCGTTATCTCCATCTCATAGCACGTGTAGAAGTCACCGTGTCCGTTCCTGTCCCTAAGGAGTGCCAGAAGAAATGGGTTTTCTTGTAGGCAGATTTGACATTTCAGAAACCTGCAAAGTGTTGAAGCTGAAGTTTAAATTAATTTTAACTGACTGCATAAAGAGTTTTATGAACCAACATTAAAAAAAAGCATTGAAATTGTTTGTTATTACCATCCTAAGTAATGAACTGAAGTCTGTAATAATTGAATAGTGCCTTTGATGTACACTATAAATGTACTCAGTAGAGAACAATGCAATTATACACTGAGGAAAATGGCATTAAATTATTGTCCCTGATTTCACAAGTGCTTATCTGTTTCTGTCAAAGAAACGTCATCATCAAGAAAAGGGGATATGCTATGAACTTTTAAAGTTTCATCCTGGAGATGAGGTCTGAATATTCCACAAGGAAATCAATGTAATTTGCCTACTTTCTCTTTTGTCTCTGCAGGAAATGCTCTGTATCAGCCTTTCTCTGCTCTGTGCTTGCTTACTTCTGTTTCTCTGGAGGACTGCAAGCTGTTGCTCATGCTGTTCCTCATAGCTTCACCTGAACTTCCTTTCCCATCTCTTCCATGAACATTTTGGAACCGGTTTGCCCCGAAACTCTGAGATCAGAGAACGCCGGGTGATTAGGTTTAAACGTGTTAAACTGAATTAACACTCCTACCACATGATTCTGGCCAGTGCCAGTCCTTCTAATCTTGTTCAGAGTTTAGGATAATTTGTTTAGTAGTGCTGATCAGCTGGAGGTTAATTCAATTGGACTTCGGTTATTTATTCATGCCCAGATTTGCTAAGTGTCACAGCAGATACATGAGGTCTCTGTTACAGTTATGAGACGGCTTCATTAGTATGACGGAGAGTCCATCTGGATGACTCCTTTTCCTCACTGCAATAACTAGCTGTCAGGGCTCTCTCCACTGGAAAATATCCTTATATAACACCTCCCTTTCATTTGTGCCCTACGTGTATTGATTACAACTTAAAATACACTTCTCTGTTCTGATTGCTGACATTGCCAATGATCTTTCTCAGAGATCTCAGCAGTACCTCAGCTCTATATATTAAACTGATGTCAGAATTTAAAAGGAAAGTACAACTGTGTTTTAAAAGCCATTTGTTACTAATAATTCATTTAATGCAATGCTTCGGTCCTAGAGAATTCCTGCTCTCCTCAAGGTCCACTTTCTCCATCAGTGGAATCCTGCCAGCTTGGGGTGGACCATGGTCAGTATTTTACGTGGTCCAGAACTAACTACCCAAAATTGGAAGACAAAAAGGAGAAGAAAATTGCATCCCGCTGAAACCTCTGGAGGAATCTGGGTTGGCAGAACGTTGTTACTCAACCTGGAGCATGGCCAGGACACCAGGATTAACGTTAGCACAAAATGCCACTTGATTGCAAGTGTTCGGATAACCGTGGATGAAAGTCTTATCTGAAAAGAGGCTCTTCTGACAGAATAGGGCTCCCTGATGTTGGCTGGGACGTTGGTTCAGGCTTGACTCACTCAGAGTCAATTTGCTTCAGCAGATTCTGAATGGGACAGCCCTTGAGCGGTAACAGATCTCCCCTTCACACCCGGCAGCACAACAGATAATTTCCAGAGAGGATTCCATGCCATGGACTGATGTCTCTTTTTAGACTTGTTGTGATTAGATGTTTCCTGATACATCATGCAAACATTACAAATGGACCCTGATGGGATGCTTTCTGGGGAAAGGTCCTGAAGGAATAGAAGCCAGGAAAGTGTTTGATACCAAGAAGGCTCCAGGCCAAGCTGAGCTTCACTGGCCGCAGGAAGGTGAAATAGCTGTGTATGCCATGGAGCTTCTCCTGAGCAAGTGAGACTCAAATTTACCTCATGTTTTATTTCCTTTCTGGATGCTTCTACTTGCAGCTCTCTACTACATGTTATGGGCTGGGCTGGCAGAAGCATGTGGTACCCAATGAAAGCTTTGATGATGAAGAGCAGCATTAAAGAACATTCCCTCTTGTGCATTTTTGTGTTGTTGCTTCTTTCCAGTTAAACTGTAAATCTGTGCTGAGGAACAACCTTTAACTTTCAAGGAGTGAGGAATGTCCCCACATGTTTGGCCTGCCTCAGGAAGCCCTGCACAGTTACCTACCATGAAATACGGTTTCCAACAGAACAGTGTTCCCAAAACCAGCATGGGTTTGTTCCCAAGGTCATTTTCCCTGGGATCCCCAGCCTGGCCTTCCCACTCCTCCCCTCCAGCAGCCCAGACTTGTGTTTGAGCCAAGAGAAGAATCCCTGAAGGGTTTGCTTCATTTAATATTCCTCTTCCCTGTCTTCATTATTTTTCATTTATAGGCTAACTGGCACCTGAGAAGCTCAATGCTTTTCCTGACTTTCCTTTGACTAGATAAGCTCTCACATTAAACATTTTCATCCCCCCTTCATTCTGTTGGAGGGTTACTGTATAATTCTGTGTTTTAAAAAAAAATGAACAGAAAACAGAGAGGTAATCACAGATGCATTTTGCTGAGGAGAGATTGGTGGCCTGATACAAAGGATTGAACATACTATTCCCCAGATATCTCTGCACCTAACAAAGTAGGCCAAGCTTGTTCTGTCTGTAGCTCCACCAGGGATGAACAAGACCAAGGGGCTGTAGGGAAGACCACGTGCTGACATAATATTTCATCGAGTCCCCGGAACACTGAATGTGCTCTTGATATGCAAGAGTAGTCTGAAATCTGCAATCAGCTCCACGAGTGTAATTGAATCTGAGTCAGGAGAAGTGACACCTGCATGAAGAAGGGCGTTCATTATGCTCTGTTCAGGTCTGTACCATCCTGCTCGTTTGGACAGAGTTCAGCATGTACTATCTCAAGCAGGGAGATCACACAATCATGCTCCATATATTTTCTATATATATTTCTACTACGTGCCGGCCATCTCAATGCCACGCTGACGATTGCACGAGCACAAATCATGCTATCTAAATATCTGCTCTATACATATGTATCAGCGTGCAGAAGCACATTGATCTTATGAACACGAATGGGCCAAAATGTGTGTGGCAACCTCCACACCAGGCTCACTTTCCTTCATGTGTCTGCGCCTCTGATAAATCACTGCTCTCCTGGGGACACTGGTGTCATTTAAGACCAATCCTCCATCATTGCAGGAGGCCATGATACAGCTTTGATGTCTGCAAGGGTCTGTGATGTTGTGCATCTCTCACACATGCTCCCTCCATGGCCAACAATAATCACAAGAGCTTCATGCAGAAGATGAGATGTCTCAAAGACAGTACATGGAGAGAGAAGGAGAGGCCATATACATCACTGCTGCCTTAAGGGGAAATAGAAAAGGGGAAAACACCCGGTTGATCCTCTCATGCTGTCACCAAGAGCCGTCCTTTTGGAGATGGTGCAACGAAGAGCTTTTCAGACAAAAACGCCAAAGCCGTTTCTGTTGGAAATACTATTCTGACACATCAGGCCATATTGTTTTGATCACTCCCTTTTCAAAAGTAACTTCTAGCTTACAGCGCTCTGCTTTGATGATTTTTCAAACATCGCTGCATTCATTTCTCTTCATGTCAATTTTTCATCCCCATTTTTTCTTACAAGGGAAAACAGAGCAAAAGGAAACATTTGATTGACCCAAACCACCCACGGGACATGCTGGCTTTCTGAGAATTTTCAAAATATTGCTTCCTTATCCCCGTTTGAGAGGAAATGTTAGAACATCTCTCCTGCTGGAGAGAACCCACTCTAATGAAGACTTCTGATACAGAGACCAAAATCAGAGTGCTAAGCCAGAGCTGGAGCTGAAACACCTGATTTTACGTCTGAATCCAGACTGGTTTCTTGTTCAGCATAGGGGTTCAATGTCTTGGCCATGCCACCATGTGTTCCTGGGGACGCTGGGCTCGGTGCTTGGCAGAGACTGGGGTCCACGTGCTGAAGACTTGATGTCACGTGGGATGCACCACAGGGCTCCTTGGCAGGGTTCTCCTACAGAAGGAGCACGTTTTGGCATTTAGCCTTCAGGGAACCTGGCGCTCCCAGCGATCAGCCCTCAGTGAGGGCACTCAGGTGCCCTTGACAGGTGGCTTAACTGGAGAAAGCAGCACATCTTGGCAGGGAGCCCAATGAAAAAGCAGCTTTGGCAGGTAGCCTCTGTGCAAGGCAAGCACTTTGCAGCGCTCTGTTAGGGGAGGGAAGCACGGTGTGGAGGCAGGTAGGAGGGACTGACCTGCTGCAGGCCCTTGGGCCTTGCACTCAAGGTTGGATCTTCACATTCCCTTCCTACATCAGATGGGAGACATCTGCCATTTCTCCATATTTTGAGGAAGTCTTACCAAAATCCCTTCCGTATGATGTACAGGTATACATACACATAGATAAAATCAGCTACAGAAAGCAAGAGGAAAAGATATTGTGGAAGTCAGCTGAATCCTCCAGGGACAAGGTTGCAAAATATGTATCCAATAAAGTGTTTCTGATGATACCCATAAATACAGAACGGAAGTGCTGGCCTGCTGTCCTCTCTTGTGCCATTCCACCAGAACTGTGTTGCTCACATCCTGAGTCATCCCCAAGGAGAGCAATAGATGTTCCTCACTTGAAACGGTTTAATTTCTAACTGGCCCAAGCACAGTTCATCCCTCCTTCATCAGGCAAGAGGAAGATGGAGAATTTTAATATCTTCTGTTGAGATCATGGGATCTCTGAATCCCTAGGCTTATTCAATGCAGCCGGTGCATTTTGCCAGTTCCATGCAACAAATTACAGGCACCAGAGAAGCTGGGCTCCCAGATTGCACTGCAAGGAGAGGAGACTGACGATGCCTATATAAAAGTTTTACCTTCCTGGCTGTAAGACTGTGAAGATCTCTGTTTTTATCTGTGGGAGACCCTGTTTAGCTCTTAAGTTTATAACAAGGAACTCAAACAGCTTTATTTCCAGAGGCAGAATTCCCACTTGAAGCAATAGATCGATAGGCAGGTACATTCACTGAGGATCCAGCACTACACCTGCCCTGGAAGACATGAGCTTGCCACATCCATTCCTCGCTGGGGGCCAGCCTATGTGTTCTGTTGTAACTGTGGTGCAGAGTTCCCAGGATCTGCTGTCCCATTGGAACCAGCTCTCCCACCACCCAGAGAAGGGCTGCTCCCGGGAGCTGCCCTCACCACTCACCGATGCCTCAGGCACGAATTGCCCTGGTGATGAGATAAGTGTCTTACAGGAGATTTTTGGAACAGATCCGCACACCTCTACGGTAGAGTCAAAAAGCAAGAAAAATCTATAGGAGAGCCTCCTGCTGTGAGGTGACTTTGCTTTGAGCACAAACAAGAAATACATTTGCAGAGAGTGTGGAATCCACAAGCACACAGGAAACAAAATGAGGAAATCAGATGGCTGAATTACTGACTCATTAGAGGCCAGTAGGGACTGCAGTAATACAAACTGTATTATACTGTCAATTTGTATTGTACATTTGGAACAACGAGGATCATGTTGGTTTGAAATTAAGAACAACCTGGAGGGGGCAAATAAGCTGCCAGTGTCGTACATGGCCTAGAGAGAGAGAATTTGTACTCGTCGTTAATCAATACTCATATGCGTCTTCTAATTGAGTCAACCCAGCTTTCCTCTGGGATGTGACAGTGACAACTGAACTCCTCTTCCCGCCTGATGGATTTGATTGCACCACAGCTGTAAATAGGGACTGCACCAAAAAATGGCCTTGGCTTATCCTCAGTGCCTGAGCACCAGCCTGCCTTGGTCCAGAGCAGCGATCTAAGTCAGCCCTTTAAAAATTCCTTAGTGCCAAAGGCATCGAGCAGTCGGCTGGTTGCTGTGACCCAGTGCCTGGGGATCTGCAACTGAAGCGTTTGTCGTTTGTTTTCAGTCTGGTGTCCTTGCTCATGTGGCTGGTTTGAACAGTTGCTGGATTCATGCACTGCAAGGGCCGGGGGCTTTCGTCTGGCTCGAGTCTGAGGCAGACCACAGGCCCACTTCCAGCATTTCCTGACTTGTGTTCCTCCCTCCATCCCGCTGTGGCTGGAGGCACAGTCCAGCCGAGATGAAAGGCTTTCCTTTCCCCACTTCAAACTGCTTCTTACGTTGTCGACTCAAGCTCCTCACTTGGGCTGTTCTGGGGAATGAGTGAAAACCCCATTCGTATTTCACATCATGAGCGCATAAATTGGTGCTTTATATCATAGGGACTTCCTAAGGAAGCATCAATTTGATCTCTTAATCTTATTACAAACCCATTTTACTCCCTTCCTTTTCCCTTTTTGTCATAGATAAGATTCCTTTTATTTTTTCAGGACATGAATCTGTTGCCTGAGGTTTCTCACATCTCTGCTGTGGGACACTGTGAAATCTTCTCTCGGAGGCAGGAAAGGAAAAGTAGTACATGGAGGGAACTGTGACTCATGCAGGAATTGAAATGATGAAGCAGAAGCTGCTATTACGAAGACTCAGAGGCGATCAAAGACCTACTGGTGGAAAGGCAAAAGCTTGGGCTTTTCAGCCTTGAAAGGCTCCTGCATATGGGGGCTGGATGAGGGTCGTGCTCCGCTGAGCTCCTTCCCTGCTGCTAAGTCCTTCCCTCTGCTGCCAGCAGCAGTGCAGCGGAGCTGAGGGCTCAGCTGAAGGCAGCGTGCCACGTATTTAAGCCCGATCAATGGGCGATCTGTTAAAACTTGAAGTGGCGCTGCCTCCTTCCCTGTAACAGAAACTTTAATGATTTATTATTATTATTATTTTTTTTTCCTGGAGATGCTGAATCTGAATGAAGGAAAATGAGGGGAAAACGTGCCTGGTTTATTCCATTTCAGTGAATGAGCTGAAGGAGGCACCTATGTGTCTGTCATCATAAAAAGCTCCTTGTCTTGATGGAGTCTTAATGGATTTTTCAAAAGTCTTTTTGAATGCCTCTCCCAGCCCCACTGGAAACAGTTATGTTTTGAAGCTGGCGCCTTGCCATGTCTATTTATGTTCAATATTGCCTTCAAAAATAGCATCACTTAAATCTTTTCCTGGTTATTCAATGCAGCATTAATACATAGGGTGACGAGCTGGCCTTGCCTCTCCTGTGCTAGGGAATGGGCTTCAGGGGAACACAACCATCTCCTCTCCCTAAGGATGAGTGAAGCTCCTGAGCTCCTCCTGCCCACATTTGTGTCACCACAGAAGGGCTATGAGACGTGCGCACTGACAGCAGGGAAACGTTTGCAGCTCTCATGCTATGAATCCCCTCGGTTGGAGGCTCCCCATCACCCCAAGGTTCTCTGCTCCAGGGCTCCTGTTGATTTTCCACACCCAACCTGATTTGCTCTTGCTGCAATTTAAACCTGTGACATCTTGTCCCTCCCGCTGCGGCTATGGAGAACAGGCTGTTCCCTTCCTCCTGAAGGTTATCTTTTAAAGGCCTTAAGGACTTAGCGGTTAAGCTGGGGGAGAGACAAGGCTAACACCCCTCCACTGCTATTTCTCAGGCTAAAGAAGGCAAGAGACCATTCCTCCCATGGTGCAGAGCTGTCGCCATGTCACAACAGCAGCACTGCCCCACACCTGCCACCACCCCAGGTGCTTTCTGGAGGAAAGGCCACTCCTCGATCCCCTCTCACCCTGCATTTGAGCAGTCTGTGCCTCCCGCTGAAATGCAGCGCCCTGCTGTTGTCCCCAGTTTAATTTTCACCTCCAGATTTGGTGCCGTTTCCCATTTCATCCAACTTGTCTGAATTATTTTGAATTCCAGCCTTGTCTCCAAAATGTCCTTGCCATCCCTCCCTGATCACTCTTGTCTGCATGCATAATCAACCTCCTCCTTCATCTGTCACCCGTGTCTTCAGTGCAAACACACGATGGAGCAGGAGCCAGGAGGACGTGCTACCCACCCATCCATCTGATCCATGGGGACAGCAGCCCCACGGGGACCTTCCAGGGGTCACAGCTGTTTTACTGCGTGCTCTTTAACCGAGGAGCCCCAAAAGGAAGGGACAGAGCTCATAAGCCCGGGATGGTGGTTGCAGTGCAGCCCCCATTACGGCACGTGGCTGAGGAGGTGACGAGGTGAGTGGATGGTCCTTCATGGGGCAGATAGAATCGTAGAATGGCTTAGGCTGCAAGGGACCTTAAAGGCCAACTAGCTCCAACCCCTGTCTAGTTCCATCTGGTTCCATCCCCTCTTTGGGATCCGTTGACTGCAGGGTGAGCAAGATGCCCGCTCACGTCTTGATCTTGAGAAGTCCATTATCAGAGGCCATTTTTTTCCCTCCAAAATATCCTTAACTCAGAGAGCGCTGCAGTGTTATCTCTCCCAGTGCCAAATTCTCCTTAATGAGGTTTATCCAGCTTTTCCAGCATGGCTTAATATTGTCCATCTGGTCTGGCCAGAAAGGATCCTTTATTTTGCTAACATAATTAATAGCAATAAGCTGTCCATGGTGTGCGGTGATAATAGTGTCGGTGCTGTAATGCCCTGCAGACAGAGCTTGGGATTTAGAGAAAGTTTCATTCTGTGTGCAGCGTTAGCAATTTCCCCAGCTCCCTTCCTGAACAGTTTCTCTATTTCACTTCCTATGCTGGAATTATGCCTCCTGCTGTTTACATTAAAAATGCATTATACATGTGTTGAAAACATTGAGTTCCATGTTGCTGGCAAGGAAGGAAGCTGTTATGTTTAAGAAGTGCTCTCTTATATTATTATCACTTTTGTTTAATTCAGTAGGATTATTTCCTCTAATTCCAAAGCTGGGAACAGACTCCTGTAAATATTCTTCCCACTAGCCAATTTCTTTATCGTCCAACCCCACGTCTAAGCTGACTTGCTTATGAACTGCCACATCATCCCGTTAAAATGCTGATTTCCCTCTGTTAGCTTTCTCCTGTGCATTGGATCAAAAATATAAAAGGAAAGGGTAATGTCATTTAAAAAGAGCTCTAAAGGGCTTGCTGAAGCACGGCGGAGCAAGGATTTATACCAGCAACAGAGCAGTGCCAGGCTGGGAGGTGCTGAGCTTTCTTAACTTCCCCCAAAGAGCCACATGACCTTGGAAAATATGGGACGGAGCATCTCTGCACCTGTGGAGACTGGAGATTCAAATGCACTGTAGCATACTCAGCTTTGTTTGTAAGAATGGAAGGGATTTTCTATGGGACTGACTGCTGTCATGTGCAAGCAGAGGTGGCAGGGCTGGGAGTTAAACCTGTATAGAGGAAGAGGTGATGTGCTGCACAGTAGCACCTCTTGCAGACCCAGGAGCAGTTTGTGGAGCACAGCAGAGGGGAGGTCACAGGGTGCACCCTGCTCTGTGGTGCAGGCTGATCACAGGGGTCATGGGTACTCACTGAAGTCATTCCCACAACGTCTGCAGAGTGATGGAGGCCGAGTGCTGGGCTGCAGAGCTCAGGGGACGAGCGGCAGCTGTTGTGTGGCAGCTGGCAGCAGTGCACTGGGGAGCTGGGCTGTGTGTCTGTGCAGGTGAGCTGGGAGAGGAACACTGAGCATCCCAAACGTCCCAAAGATCTGAAAGACACCAAATATCCTGAATTTCAGAGCCTGTCCCTTCCTCCTGGGGCAGAGGTAGGGTGCGGGCAACTCTCACAGCTCAGACCTCCATTGCTCCCCCCAGTGTAGCACGCCCAGCAGCACAGAGGCAATTATAGCCCAGCACGGGCTGCCCATGGCCCCTCCACCCTCAGGAATGCAATAACACATCAAGTAGATCTCCTTAAGCATTCACCAAGCCACTGCTCTATACTAGAGGGAAATAACCTTGTGCTGAGCAGTTCAATTGTCTGGTGCTAATATAACAGGAGAAAGCCTATTAAATGTTATGCTGGAAGGCTCCTTCGGGTCCACAATTGCTTCTCCCTTTTTTTTTTCCCAATCTTTTTCCTTTTTTCTTTCTGTTTTTTTTTTTCCTTTTTTCCCCTTTTTTCTCCCCTTTTCTTCCTTCCCTTTCCCTTTCCCCTTCCCCGTAGACCAGAAATGAACAACAGAAGTGAACTGAAGGCAGAGAAAACACCGCCCGTATGAAATGAGCCTGCAGAACAGCTGGCAGCATCGCCTGCGGCCGCACGCCCGCTCACTGCCAGGTCAGACCCACATTTCTCTCCCAGCTCTCGCTCCACGCTGCACGTTCACCACAGCTCTGCTCACATCTCCCTCAGAAAAAATCCCTTACCAAACGTCTGAGGAGTTTCTCCTGCACTAGGCAATAATTTCTTCAGCTTCTTGCTGTAGGAACGTCCGCAGCGGGGCTGCTCCTGGATCACCTCCCATGTCGGACGGATGGGATCTGCGAAGAGGATGATGTCCCACCCAGTCTGTACGTTGGCCAAGGCAACATCTGGTCCAGCAGTGGCTTTCCCCAGCCCTGCAGAAGCTCTCAGTCTCTGAGCACTCACTGTTAATTGAAGAGCAGAAAGGGAGCAGCCTGCTCATCCATCAGCTGGGTGAAAACCCAGAGGAGCAGCACCACACTGACACTGTTCCTTCCCCACTGAGCTGCACAGAGGCAGGTTTAATACTGTGAGACCAGGGACTTGCCCTGCTGAGCAAGGCCAGCACGACGGCTGGGCACTGGGATAGAAACTGGTGCAATCAGTACTGGGGAAGTGCAATAGATCACACCATAAGGTGGTGACCTTGTGTAAAGGGTGGCTTTTTAAAGAGGTGATTGCTTAAATGAACTACTCTTGTGAAAGTCCCTAAGCATTCATAGGTCTTTGCACATCTTCTAGGGCAGAAGGAGATACCTATTGACCCTCTGCAATTAGTACCCCCCGCTTAACTGTCTTTACTATTCCCCAGGGCTCCTGTGAGATGAATGGCTCCATCTGCTGACCCATGGCAGAGGCAACTCTTCCTGAGAGGTGGTCACATTCGAGAGGAGCAGCAGCAGAGAAGCAGACATGGACTGAGCCCCACGCTCCCATCGCAGCTCCTGCAAGGGATGCCGGAGCCCTGGTGCTGCAGCAGCCCCTTGGGATGCTCGTCCCCCTGTCCCTCCCCACTCAGCCCATTCGCGCTTGCTGCTTGCGTAACCGCATTCTTCACATCTCGGTGACTTGCTCTGAGTCTGGGCAGGCGCACGTGAGCTGAGCTGCGTTGGCTGCCGGAGCCTTGAGGGGAAGCGGGGACATCCATGCATGTAAAGGCATCAGCTCTGGAGTGAGACCTCCTCCTGACCCACTAAGCATTGGCATGGGTGAGCAGAGAAACCAATCCAGACACGCTCTGCCAACCCAGCATTCTGCAAGAGATCCATCCAGAGACCTTAAAGATCCAACAGCTGGGCTCTGCCTTCAAATAAACCATCCTCCTGCCTTTGCAGTCATCAGGGGATGTGACGAGGGCACTGTGACAGCCAAAGCCCAGATGCTGTCACTGTTTCCCCATGTGTACGTGCATGGGGACCCCTGGCAGGGTGGTCGCTGAGTGAACGCATCCTGGGAGCAGAGATCTATGGCTGGAGGAGGCGGAGGGCTGATGCTGCTGCTGTTACCTCCAGGTGCAAGAGGAGCCCCGAGTGCTGCACACGGCTCCTGTCCCTCCTGACCACCCTTGCAGAGCACCAGGACAGGCGCTACTCCTGGGGGATGCTCATGCACCGTTCCCCTTGAGGACTAAGCTAACCAGCCACTGGATGTCATTATTGCTCCAAACAAATGCATTGAGTAATCTATTCCAAACCTCCAAAAAAAAACCAAAAACCCGAAACAAAACAAAAAACAAACAAACAAAACTGTGACTTTCTTCAGTGTTCAGTAGGGAAAGCTTGGGACAAGTTTCCTGAGCCACGATGCCACTCACCTCGCACACAGGGAGTGGAGCTTTGGGCTCCAGGAGGACATGGTTCTGTGTCATTTCTCTGCCCTTCCCAGGGCTCCTGCATGACCTCCTCATCTGGAGGGGTGACATCGTGTCACTGCAGTGACAGTGGTGACGCTGTGGCAGGACCGAGCAGGAGAGTGCCACCAGCCCTAGGAATTTACAAGCTCCTCGCCCTCATCACTGCTCCTGCAGCTTTGCCTGCTGGTGTCAGCACTGCCCCCAGCTCCCAGCTGTCCCCAGCCCAGTACAGAGAGCGCAGCTCTCTTTAGTCCAAGTGTTGCCCTTGGATGGGGTAGAATTAGGTCCCACTGAGCTCCCCTTGCAGCCACTGTCTTGCCAACAGCAATATCTCTTTGCAGTTGGCTGTGTCGCACTCAGGCCTCTGCTTTCCCTGCTTCCCACTTGATGGAAGGGGAAACTGAGGCACGCACCTGGAACATCCCATGTGTGAGGTCACCAGATGGAGACATGGTCAGAGCTCAGTTCTGAGCTGCCCCAGCCATTATGAATGAACTAAGCAAAAAAGGAAAGTGAATCAGTAAGCATATAGGTAAATACATTGGTAAGCATATAGGCAAATACACAGGTACACCAAGTCGTCTGGAGGAGGAGTTTGGCTCCAGTGAAGATGGCACCATCCCTCCACTGCCACCAACCCTCACTAGGAGAGCAGGTTTGAGAAGTTAGCAACCACATTTTGGAGAGAAAGGGGATGAAAATCCCAAGGAAATTGCAGTCTTCCAGCAGTGCTGACTCTGAGCTGTTTGATATTCTCTCTTTTTTAAGGTTTGCTTGTTTTAAAGCAACATTAATTGGAAAGATGCTGGAGTGTCAAATAGAAACCACTCCCTGAATAACCTCGCTAATGAGCATGTTATTAAAGCAGGGTTAGGAGCTCCCTAGAGGGCTCTCACTGGATAGGATTAAATTAAAAAAAAAATATCATCTAAACTAGAGAGAAAATCTCTGTTAGTCTGCGGTGATGAATATAGAGAAGTCCAATGAAAAATGGCTTTGAAAGGTTTAAGCGTATGTCTTCCTATCTGGGACTAGTCTCCATCCCTCAGGGCTCGCTCGGGCAGGGAAGAAGGTTTTAATGAAGCAGAGAGTGGAGCAGCTGCAGCTCAGAGCCCAGCCAGCAGCTCTGCAGGCGGCCACAGCTCCGTGTCCCTTGTGCTCACGGGAAGGACAATCCCTGGTGCCACTGGGATGCGGCGTCGGTCCACGCAAGGTGACACGTGGGAGGCACTGGGAAGCAAAGGTGGGGCTGTCTTTGTCCACCGTGATCCTTTGTGGTGCTGAGCAGTGATCTCCTATTCCCCCCACCTCTCCTGCAGGTCTGGAGGCATCTCGGGGAGCAGGGAGAGTGGCACCTGGGGCAGATGGGGCTGTGGGATGGGGTCATGGAGCCACATGGCCCAGGCATGAGGCAAGCATGCTGGTCCCCATCTCACTCCGTGGGGATTCTGGTCCCCATCTCACCTCTGTCTCCAGGCAGCCAGAGTAGTGAATGCGGTAGCAGCTTTGAGGAGGGATACATACAGAGAGGTTTTGTGGTCCCAGGCCCCCTCCCTTCTTCTGGAAAGGATGTGGGAGGATTTAGGGCAAGAAAGCTGTTCTCATACCATCTGAAGACAGGCATGAAATCCTTTAGCAAAGCTTCCCTGCAGGCGATGATGACTTCCAGAGAAATCCCAGCCTCTCTGTGCCTCGCTCGTGCCTCCCATCTGGAGAGGGTGGGCAGTGGGGTGGGGAGGTCGGCCCTGCCCCAGCCGTGCAGGGCTGCTTACCGTGCCTGCAGCCGTGGAGCTTAATAGCTCGAGGCCATCCTTTGCTTACAGTGCTGCGGATCACATTTTCAGGGCAAGCGTGGCTGCCTGGCCTGCTCCTGCCCCGACTCGGGCTCTGCAGCAAGCATCTCTTTGGAGAGGATTTTGTCCGTGCGCAGAAGGGAGTGTTGTGCCTGCTTTTGCAAAGCGCCGTCTGACAGGCTGATGCAAAACATGCCAGCACCAAGCTGTGACTCTAAACAAAGAGAGGGAAAACACTGTCTTTTTATCCTCTCTGCTGCGGCAGCGAGTTGGGTTCATTTCTTTATCCATCCCCCCTGCTCTCTCTTTGCCTAAGACTGGGCAGGAGCGCTCTGCCCTCTGCGGGCCCCTCCCCGGGCTGCTGCCAGCAATCAGACGGAGTGACAGCTCCCAAACTCTCCAAGTTAACAAGTTCGAGAGCTGATGATTAACTAGATTCACAAAGTTGATTGGGAAAAAATAGGGATATAAATAAATATTCCTGGAGATATTCCACCCCCTGTAGTCATGAACTTTGAATAATTGGAGGGAATTATGCTGAGTACTAATCAAAAGGGTGGTTTTTTTTTTTTTTTTTTTAATTTGCTAATTACTGCTGGGTTTCATCAGTGTCAGACTCTAATCATCTCAAGACATGTTAATTGACCCTTGGGAGTTGTTTATCTGATGCCAAAAGTTTTAGATGGGGTCACACAAAGAAATGCAATCACCGAGGTTGCTCCTTGCCCATGGCTGTGCAGGAGGGAAGAGATGGGGAGCACAGGGCACTGTGGATGTGCACAGCCCCCCTGTCCTGGGCTCCTCTGTGTCCCCTCTGCATGTCATCTCTTTGTCACATACGCAGGTACCTCAGCAAGCTCAGACTCACAACCTTGCAGCTGGGTGATCTTTGCCAGATCTTTGCCTTTTCCTTAAGCCAGGATGTGTTTTTCCTTTGTTATTACCCCAAACATCACTTCCAGGGCAGTTCTCAGCCTGCCTGCCTCCCCTCTCCAGGGTCCCATTCATTAAACCAGAGGACATGGGAATTACTGGGACAAAGGCAGTGCAGTGTGCAGCAGGGAGGCACTGGGCTAATGGTTCACAGAGGGAGAGGTTTCTGGAATGACAAGGTTTTCATCATATAATGTTTTAATTAATGACCTTGCTATAAAAATTAGTCTTATGCTAATTGAATGCTCTGGAGATGCAATCCTGGGAAGCGTCCTCAATCCAAAGGCACGTAACATCATAGCAGAGGACCTGGGTGATCTCGACACGAGTAGAAGTGATTAAATCGAAGAGAGTCAGCACAGCAAGGTCGCACACGGCAGGACGGAGAAGGTGAATTTCTGCTGTTGGCTGGGAACGGAGCGGGAGGAAAAACATTGGAGTGACCCAATTAATGGTGGGTGACCACAGCCCGGCCCATGGGGAAGCTCCGTGGTGTCCATCACAGCCAGGGAGAGGGATGTGCTCAAAGCAGGAGCACTCCAGGAGGGGTCACCCCATGGCATGGAGGGCTTTGTGCTGATCCTGATCTTCAGCATTCCCCTGCGTGTGTACAAAGCCCCGGTGGTCTGCGTGGAAAACGGATGGGATTTTCAGGAAGGTGCCATGAGCAGAGGGCTGGGAGGCATTCGGAGGCTGGAGGAGAATCCATGGCAACTCCTGGGGCTTGGGGTGCCGCCCTTGGGGTGAGCAGTGTGCCCAGGGCTGAGCTGTGTGCCTGGTGCTGAGCTGTGTGCCTGGTGCTGAGCAGTGTGCATGGTGCTGAGCAGTGTGCCTGGTGCTGAGCTGTGTGCCCAGGGCTGATCTGTGCCGCTCCCATGACAGCGGTGGAGGGGCTGCGCTCCCCTCCTGACTCCTCATCTCCCACCGCCTCTCTCCTCTCCTCATTTTCATTTTGATTCCAGGATAATTTGTATCTGTTTATGATACGTGGCCATCCTTTCATTACAGTAAAACACAAACCCGACCGCCACATGTAGGTGTTATTGGCTTAAGGCATACACGAGTGTGTGTGTTTATTTGATCATTTTCATTCTTCTAATTTCCTCCTTCCCATTTTCCTTTCTCTCTTTATTACACTGCTGAGTGTTGGCGGCCCTTGCAATAGGAATACACTTTCTAGGTAATATTTCTTAACAAAACCCATCATTTATTACTGTTTCTCCCCGCCAGTAAATGCCAGGCTCCCTCTCTCGTTTGTTCTAAGCCCAGTTTAACATCTTCGATGGCGGGGCCAGGTCAGACACACATCAATCCAGGCTCAGATCCTTCCCTCCCATTCACTGAAGCAGCTCATCTGAAAGTAGAGGTAGCGATGTCTCTAGAAGACAACTGAGCTGCTGTTTACCATGCCACCGTTCTGAGGAAAAGCCTTTCTGGTTAAATACACAGAAATAACTAATGACATTAATGTAAACACATACTTTAACTGCTGTTTAAAGCTGTCACTGGGTTAAAAAAAAAAAAAAAAAAAGAAAGAAAGAAAAAAAGAATGGTGCCGCATCCCAAAGGCACAGTAATTACGTGGTAAATCTCCTTATTACAGGGTGTCAATCTGGGGGTGGTGGAGCTGGGAGTGGAAGTGCTCGGCAGCTCTGCCCGTGTTTGTTGCACAGCACCGAGCTGTCTCCTCACACACAGCTCCTGGAGGTCCGGGCACCTGCTCCGGGTGAGTGGATTGGGCTCAGCATCGGCTCTTAGGGAAGGAGATGGTTCTGCCAATCATCTGTCCTGGCTGGAAGGAGAGCACACAAATGCTCGTCCTGCCCGCGTGCATCGCTCGGTGATGCTCAGTGCACCCCCAGCTCGGTGTCCAGGTGGTACCCACAGATGCTGTCGCTGCTGGTGCTGGTCCTCCTGGCAAGAACAGCCGCATGCATCCATGGCCCCACACTGCCTGGCAAACCATGGGATTCTCCCTGGGGTGGCCTGGACTCATTCTGCAGACTGGAGTCTCTGGAGGGGTGGGTTACGTGGGGTTGGGCTTAGAGCCTGCAGGGTTTGGGCTCTTCCATCAGTCACTGCTCAAACACAAAGAGCCCCTCCTTCCTACCAGGGCTCTGTGCCCCATTAACCTGCCCTGATCCAGGCTGGGAGCTGGAGAATGGATGCCATCACCAGGGCCTCTGGGAAGCAGTGGGGAGCTGAGGAGCACAGCGTTTCCCACCTGGCAAAGGGCTTCTGCTCCATTCCTCCTGCTCTGCTGCCACTGAGATGGTGGCTGTGGCACTGCTGCTCCCTGCAGGGCCTGTGTTTCAGAGGCTCTCGGAGGGCATGATAGCAAATCACCCTGGGAGCTGTCTGTGATAAAAAGTGCAATACAAACAGATAATATCATCATACTCCACTATTAACAGGCTTAAATCCCAAGGATGGGGAGAAGCTCCTGTGGAGAGCAGAGCTATCTCTTAACCACTTCTGCTGCAATTTAAAAGCACTCCCCAGCCTGGCAAGGCTAATTTCACGTCTCTTCTTCTCCAGGGGATTGATCTGGGTTTCTCCCTGTGTGAAGCCAGAGCCCTCTGTGGCTGATGAGATTCACTGGGGGGTTCTGGTTCTCACTGTCCCTACGGAGGGGGATGGAGTTGCCTGGCTGCATCCCGCTTTTGGGTCTGTGCCTTGCCTGCGTCCTCTCCCATCCTTTTGTGGCTCTCTGCAGTTACTCGGGGGGGCCATGTAAGCTGTCCCTTTGCAATGGGATAGGTGACACCGGCTGTAGTGCCCACAGCCTCGTGGGGAGGATCAGCTCACGGGCTGCACCTCATGAAGCAGAGGTTGTGGTCTTTGACTGCTCCGTATGGAGTCCAACTCCTGAATGGATGGAGGGAGGGAAGCTCTATCTTAGCAGGGGGAGAGCAGGAGGACTGAGGAGCAGCAGCTGCTGCTATGGCCCCACGGTGCCATCAGGAGAGCAGGACCAGCATCGGCCCCACCACTCACTCAGGGCATGAGCTGGGCCCCAGTTCACCCCCCACTTGGTTCCAACTGCTTTTAAGTCCCTGCCTTTCTCTTTATCACTCCTTTTGTGGTGGGGGCTTTTCTCCTACTCGATGTTGTTTCCCTGCTCATCTCCGGTGCAGACAAGGCAGGAAACGTATTTTCAATATATTAATTAGAACGTCTTTGCAGCAGAACATCTGCATGGAGAGCGATAGATAGATCACCGAAGTGTGTGCGCGCGCGCGTGTGTGTGTGTGCGGTGCAGGCTTCTAGATAACGCATTGCTTTGCATAATGTATTCCAGCCAGCACAGCAATCATTTCCATAGCCTGTGATCTTCAAGTAGGCGATTATAAATCTGCGACCCGGCTCCACGTGGCCCAGTCATTCGATTATTGCCAGATAAACCTCTTGGAGGTGCAGGAAGTTTGGGTCTCCATCAGCTCTGCCTCAATGGGCTCTGTGGGCTGAGACCAAACGCTCGGGTTGGTTCCATCCCACCATGCCAAAGCCATTGGATCTTCACAGGTATTTGTCACTGTCTGCTATCTGGGGAGAGGACGGGCTTTGCCGGTGATGCTATTGAGTTTCCTGATTGTACACTTCATGTAGGTTTAGCTTGAAAGATAATAAGATAAAAACCAGAGACATCCCAGTCAATAAAAGGAAACCTCAGAGGCTTTTTCCATCTTGCGTCTGTCATACTTTGTTGATATTTTAGCTGCAGAGCACTTGACAGCTGGTTGTAATACTCATTTCCTCCTTTGAGAGAATTAAATGACAAACATTTCATTTATCCTACGGAGGATTCCCCAAGTGACCATGGAAGAGGCCCCTTTCTGGCAGCTGGACCGAAGCGGGAGAAACGTGGAGCTCCCTCCACCTGAGAGTGATAAGTGATTTTATCAACTTTTCATCCCCGTTACCTCCTTTCATCTGTACACCACCTCTGTGCTGTCCATCCCGGTCACCGAGGGCCACATCCCACTGCTGGCACCCAGCACTGCCCCAGGGCAGCCCTGCATTGGGCACTGCCTTCCCTCAGCACTGGTACAATTGGGAATGGCAATGGGAGAGCTCCTTGGGACGCTGCCCGTCGCTTCCCTGCCCATTTAGCCGGTCAGGACGTTAAGGGGCTAATGGTTAACGTCATTAACCAGTATTAGGCAAATCTCCCTTACCTGTGCCAAGGGCAGGCTGCTGCTCGAAGCAGCACAATATGTATGTATTGCCCAAGTAATTATTTTTGTCACATCTCCTGGCAGGAGCCGACCATTTGTGGGATGGGTTTAGCTACCTTCAGCCACACGCCTATGTCTTATTTATCCAGAACAATACGCTCAGCGTGATTTTTTTCCGTCTCCTTTTTCCTTTTAACATCATTTTCAGCCCACACTGCTTTTAATTCAGCAAGGCAAATCAAGATTTGGAAGGGAGGCTGCAGAAATCCTCCCAGCTCCCATTCATTGAGCAGAAAACCCCTTTTCCCTGGGGTCTGCCGGCACTGTTAGCAGTGCGGACAGCAGGCTCTGCCCTTCCCCAGGGGGGCTGGGTCTCAGAGGAGGAATAACACTATCTCGGGCAGTGGTTGTCAGTGTGTGTCCTGTCTCTCCATGGGATGCTCTTGCAGTTTGCAGCCTCTGAGTCCTGTGTTCCTCTTTATAGGCTGTGCTCAGCCGGCAAAGAACCGCCCAGGGCAGCAGAGCGGGGCTCCCTGCTGCGGGGGGAACGGGGGAAGGAGATGCACTGAGTGACTCACTGCCACTGCATCGCTGAGCCGCCTCCCCACTGCTCCTGTTTGCCTCTCGCTCTTTCCAGCCTTCAAATAAGGGAGGAACGGAGATGATGTCATTAATCCTCAATTTGGTAGGGTGGATATCTGGATTCACGGCTGGATTTCCAGTTGGTAAGCTTCACCCAGCTTACAGATTTTGGAGCCAGAGAGTTTAAGTACCAACAGCTGTGCCCTAACCTATCCTGCCTTGTTGCTTCACCCACACACTGAAGCTGTTCTCTGCTTTTTCCCCTTCTCCCTTTGGTCTGAAACACAAGCTACCCTAACACAGCCCGTCTCCCAGAGGCAATCAGACCATCCCACAGCCACTTCCCTGGGCTGTGCTTTCTGTAGGCATCTTGAAAACACAGCTTGGAGATTCTGGCATGGTTTCCCATTCTGGATTTAGCACTCTGTCTCTGTTTGCTGTGCTGTTGCACAGCCTTGAAAGACAGATGTAATTACTTCACATGGGGACCACCTATGAGCTGTTTAATACATGAGTGCTCACTCAAAGGTGTCCTTTCATTTACTGCTGCCGCCATCAGCAACCTATAAAAGCTGAGAGTGCCTCAGGGAATCGTGTGCATGAATGTGCTCACATCAGTGATGATCCCATGTCTCCGCATCGTGTCAGAGCATCACCTGTTCTTCCTGTATTGCCTTCCTCCCTTCTCCTTCCTCCTCCTCTCAACCTACTTTGCTGTAACTATTGCAATGGATTTAGTTTGGGGAGAAGAAGCTTTTTAAGGATCTTTAATTTAAGGGATGCTCACTCGCTCTGCTCCAGCCTCGGGTGAGTTATCCAAACACATGCAGTTCTCCTCCACCGGTGGGTGATTTTCCTTTGTCAGTAGTTAGAAACAGCTGAGGCTGGGTGGGGTGAGGCCTGATTGCCTGGAATGGGAGAGGGGACAGCTGGGGTTTGTGCCACAGGTGGGAACCAGCCCTGGGTGCTTTCAGCTGGAAGAAATGAAGGGCTTTGGGGGTTGGACTCAGGTGGGAGAGGGGGTGGTCCTCCAGCTATGTCTCGTGATGGGGACAGGACAGCCTGATCTAGCACCTGATTTTGTGGTTGGCAACCCAGCCCACAGCAGGGGGTTGGAACGAGGTGTTCTTTGAGTCCCCTTCCAACCCAAGCCATTCTGTGAGCCTCTGCTTTGTGATGTCTGTCCTGCTTGGGACCACAGCCCAGCATGGACCCGAGGCAGGGCTGTTCTCAGCTGGGGTGTGCAGGCACTTCCTCCAGCAATAAGAAACTTGGTTACAGATGACTGTAGTGCAGGCGCTGCCGGCTCTGTGTGTCAGCTGCTCAAAGGGCTGGAGCCCTCCCTGCCAGCAGGTGACTCTGAGACAAACTGGATCAATGGCTCTTCCAGTCTGCGGGGCAGCTCTGGTGACAAGCTTGTGGGTGTTTCCCTGTGTTTAAAAGACACCCTTTCCCGCACCCCAAGTCATCCCTGTGCCCAAGCACACCCTGCAGAACAGCTGTTATCCCTCCAGGTGCCCCACACACCCCCACACTGTGCCCTGTGATCTTCCCCCAGGTGATATTATGGGATATTCCACAGCATTAGCAAGTCGAACTTGTTTTTACTGCCCAGTGTCTCTCTATGCAATATTTCACTGTCTCACTGGCTATTATCCTGGCGGCACAAAGTCCCATTGAAATTCATGGTGCAAGTTATCCATTTGTTTCCTTTGAGCTTTGCAGGGTTGTTCTGTGCAGCTTTATGCATATCATTTTTGCTATGCAAAGTGAGGGTAATGACTTTACCTGCTCTCTTTCAAAGCACTGGATAAAGTCTGTCCCCATGCTGTAGACTGATTTTAGAGTATTTGCTCCAGTGTTGGGGAAGGATGAATCAGAGCTCTTGGGGAGCGTGCAATCGGATGCTCTGTAAATAAAAAGAAAGTCATGCTGCATCTACATGTCCCCGGGGCAGGCGTGTGCTCCCTGTCAACCTTTCTTGCTAGGGTTTGTCTTCAGGGATGGCTCCGGCAAAGCCAAATAGCTTCATCTCAATGACAGCCCTGGAGCTGCATCGCTTGGTTTGGCCGAAGCCACTGATGAGCTTGAACCAGCTCTGCCTTTTAAGGGACAGATGAGGTCCCTCACGCGTAACAAGTCAAGACTCCTTGAGCAAAGGGTCACCAGGAGTGCAGGAGAACTGGAGGCACAGCAGCAAAGGAATACTTTCACTGTGAAGCTCTTCAAACCCAGGCTGGCTTGCCTCCATCACCATCCCACAAAAGGCAAAGCCTGAGGTACCAGCGACATGCCTTTAGCATCTTCAATGAGGCCCCGGAACGAGTGGCCACATATGAAAGCAAAGAGTCCTGATGTCCATGCTGGGGTCAAAAGGGAAGAAAGAAATCAGAGGGTTCTCAGCAGAGCCCTTCCTGAGCACAGCCATGCTCCTCCTGGGCCGTGGGCTGCCAGAAACCCCCTGTCCTCAATGCCGGTACCCTTCACTGACATAAAATGGACTTTTTTTCAAAGTTTCAAAGACAAAAATGGAAATCAGAACAAATGGGAACCCATAAAAAAGCATCCAAGCTGCCAAGACTACAGCAGCTACAATTTGCAATGGATGAGATATTAACACCCTGAAAAATTGGGGTAATGATGTGCAGTAATATTTGTCATCACCAAGGCTGAGAACGTTAAACAAAAATGTTCTGAAATACAGCTTCTGCCCGAGCCCGGTAACTCTTTCCCAGATGTAAATATCGCTGTTGTTTTCCAAGCATTCCTTAAATACCATAAGGCCTTCGTCTACTTACAGCACTAACAGCCCGTAAAATGTCATTTTTTGTTTTCTAATTAGCCTGATGATTTTTAGATAGGGTTTGACAACAACAGCTAAAAAGCATCTCAGCCTGCAAGAAATTCTCCCTTGGATGGAAAGTCACCCGGAGCCGCGCCGGTGCACGGCAGGACCGCACGGCAGCAACTCTGCACAGCAGCGGAATGGGAAATCAGCTCTGCTCAGCCCTGGGGCTGGGGAACGCCAGCTGCTGCGGGGACACGGAGGGAAAAGGGTGCTGGCCTTCCCATGGGGAGCTTCTCTCCTGCTCCTGGCCCATTTTTGGATGGGAGCACGGTGTTTGGCTCTCACGATGGGTCCGTGCCGTAACGGGGCTCACAGGGAGGGTTCTGGTACTTGTGATTTGTAAGGGACGTCGCTTGCCCAAGGTCACACCGTTCAGAAGCACTGATGTCCTTCTCTAACTGAATCCCTCCTATTCTGCACAGACAAATGGAGCGCTGCCCAGTCTGCTGTTGGCCAGAGCTTCCCTTGCAGGTGATGCTCGAAAAGGCAGCAGAGGAGCTCTGTTCCCATGCCTCCTCCACGTCACCGGGAGAAGCAGCCAATGCTTTATTAACCACCCTCTCCCTCCTTTACTGCTGGCTGAACTGGGTTAGGGCTTCTCGAACCTGCTGTGTCAGTCTTCTGCTGGTAGAGGGGAACTGCCAGCATGTCTGTCCTGACCCCAGACACCTTTATCACAGCATCTGAGAAAGGCTACATCTTTTACTCCTTCCTGCCTTTAATAACATTATCAATGTCTGGTTTGGATTTTTACTAAATATAGGCCTAGAGGCTGGGGTGGCGTCACTTCCTCCCAGACAAATTGGAACAGCCTGTTTAGAAGTACTTATACTGACTTCTTTTATTCGCTTATCTTGGTTCGTGAAGTTGTTTCCCAGCGTCATTCCACCTCTGCTTGGCCTGGCAGCCCATACAGATGGTGCTGCCTTAAAGCCCACCCTGGATTCACAGGTGAGCCTGGAGATTTGAGGCAGCTCTCCCAGATCAGCTCTGGGCAGCTGAGCTGCATGCTAGGGGATGCAAAGAGCCTTTTGCAAATCATCCCTCTCTGCTGAGCTCCATAGGTGAGGACCTGCAATGGAGCACAGCATTGGTGGCATCCCTGTCCCTTGCAGGTGCTTTTCCCTCCAGCTGCCAGGAAGGGAAATAGAACAGCTTGGTGATGCTCAAGAGTGTTCAGCAAAGGCAGAGGAGGGATGGGACCTCTTATCTCCATCCTCCCAGGAAGGCATCAGAACCCACTGTGTCCTCCTGTTTATTTCATCTCACTGCCCACAACCTGCCCATGCATTTATTAATGCCAAGCAATTACAAGAGGCTCCCCTGACTTCAGGGCACAAGCCCATGGGACATGCAAGAAATGTGTTATCCCTCCTCCAGGAACTCAGTGATTCTCACAGTACCTTCCAACTTGGGATATTCCACAATCCTACAGTTCAGGGATAGAGGATCCCCTGTGTTTTAGGAACGAGCCCAACTGGTAGCAGGGAAGAGAAAGAGGACGAGGACAAGGAGGAGAAAAGGAAAGGGAAGGAGAAGGGAAATGGGAAAAAGAACCCCAGAGCAACCAGCTCACACAGAGACCAAGCTCCCCCAGCAGGTCAGAGGCCATGCCAGGGCTGCAGGGCAGCTGATGTGCTCCTCTTGCCCCAGCCTCCCCACCACGCAGGGCTTCCTCCTGCATTTCGGCGAGTGCTTCCCTGGGGTGCATGCCCAAACGCAGCGGAGCGCCGTGCCAGGTTGCCAGCTGCTGTTTGGAGAGAGGCCACAGCCTGCCTGCTCGCCGGCTGTCTCCCAGCTCTATTACTCCATGCTTCAGGTTTTTTTTGGCTGCGTTGTTGTTGTTGTTGTTGCTATTAAGCTGAAAGGAGTGACATTTCTGTCCTGCACCCACCTTCTCTGTCTCCGCTGCCACGTCCCTGCAGGGCTGCACGAAGGACTTGCTGGGTTTCGAGGACACCTTGGGATGACACGAAGCACAGTGCTAGGAGAGAGGAAAAAGCACTTTTATTCCAGGGGCAGCCATACTTCAATCACTCTGAAGTTTTGTGTTGTGTGGCAGAAACAACATTAAGAGAGGCCCTAGGAGTACAGGATGGACCCCTCTGGGGCAGGGTGGTGCCTGGGGAGGGCTGAACAGGGGGCATGCTGACTACAACGAGGGCTGCACCAGGAGATATGAGCAGGTGTCTTAGCTGCAGCCTCATTACTGCCCCAGCTGCACCTGCCAGCATACCCCCTGCTCCCCCCACCCCCACCCGGTCAGGCACAGCTGGAGCCACAGAGGGTCATGATTGGTGTGAGGGGTGGCTGCCACACACGGACATACTCACACATGTGTGCCTACAGACACACTGGCTGCTGCTCCCACAGCCACACACACACAGGTCTCGCTGTCACACCTACACACAGACACCCCAGCGTGCACACACACCCTCGCCTCCATCACACACACATACGCGCTTGCTCCCCCCGCTGCCAGCCCGGCTCTCCCAGCCAAGCCGCTTATTGCTCCGGGTTGTGACCGCCCGGCCGCACCGAGCCGAGCCACACCGAGCCCAGGTGTGCTACTCTGAACCGAACCGAACCACGCCGAGCCGTACAGCAGCGTACCGAACCAAACCGGACCGGACCGCGCTAGGCCGAACCGAGCCGCGCTCCTCGCCCGGGTCCCCGCCGAGCCGAACCGAGCCGTGCCAGGCGGGTCCGCGCCGAGCCGCTGGGAGCCCCCCGGGCCTGGCAGAGCTGCCCGGCGCCGCCTGCACGGGCAGGGCTCTCCGCCTGACGCAGTGAGGAGCTGCAGCCCTGCTCTTCTCGGAGGCCGACTCGAGCGCTGGGATTTGCTCGGCTCCGGCTGCGTTTCCCTGCCCGCCTCCCGCTCCCGGCCCGCCCGCCTGGAGGGGCGCGGGGAGCCGCAGCCGCGGGTGCGCCCGCCGCCCCTCACCG